>NC_056758.1:36030638-36338569 GCF_018687715.1 Carya illinoinensis
ATAGCAGCCTTCTCAGCTGACGACTTTTCATTAGCCACAGAAGTCTTCCCTAACCTTTCTCGCCCCTCCATCGTCACCCTTCGACGAGCTTCGGCAGCTGCTCTCTCAGCAATAGCCCTTTCTTTGGCATCAGCAAATGCCCTTTCCCGAGCCTCGCGGATGGCTCTTTCAACAGCCATCTTCTCTCTCTCTCTCTCCCTTTCCCTTGCATCATCAACATTAAGTTGTTCCTTTCCCAATTCCACATACTTTTGCTCAGCACCATTGCTTTCCCTCTCTTCCATTGTCACAGTCGGTTGATGAGTCTCGATTTTTTCTGTAATCGGGGTTATTTTTATCTCGTGAGATGTTTCCACACTTTTGCCTTCCCCTTCAACAATGTTAGGAATCTGATCTGCTTTCACCTTGTTCCCATCATCATGGCATCTTTCCTCACAAGGAGAGGTAGAATCACTCCCATCTTCTTCTTGATCTGCTTTCACCTTGTTCCCATCAACCCATTTTTCCTCGTAAGAAGATGTGGAATCATTCCAGTCTTCTTCCCAATCTGCCATAACTTCGTCTTCCTTGACATCCATATATATTTCCCCAAGTTCAGGAGCCAATTCTTCAATGTTCCTTCCCAGATTGAAGACCGTTTTGTGCTCTTTCACAAGTAGGTAATTTTGCTTTTGCCCAAAGCTCATGTCAGTTTTAACAAAGTCTATTCCTTCTGACTCAAAAACAACAGTCTCTACCATATCTTCTGTTTGCTGCTTTGTCTCAGCAAGTCTGAAGGTATTTTGAGGCAAACCAACAGTTTCAAGTATCTCCTTATCTTCCATGTCATTAGCCTCTTCAACTGATTCTACATCTTTCACATACTCTTTGTATTCAAAGAAAGCTGTATTTAGTTCCATTATAATCCTGTTCTCTTCATGTGCAGGTACCTCTACTTTTACATCCACATCTTTATCATTTTCTTTTTTTCGGCTGGCTTCATGAATTTTGCTTAGCTTCTCAAATCCATCCTGCTTACATCCATCATCAGCAGTCTCAAGACTGTCCTTGTCACGAAGTGCGTCTTTAGTTGTTTTTAACTCAATTTCATCTTTAACACATTTTGACTCTTTTACATTCTCCTTCTGTTTAATGGAAGCCAAATCTACTTCAAATCTACTCTCATTCTCTTTTGCAAGTATTTCCACATCTCTATCATTTTCTTCTTGTCTGCTGGCTACATGATTTTTTCTTAGCTTCTCGCCTCCATCCTGTTTACATTCATCATCAGCCATCTCAAGACTGTACTCATCACAAAGGGCTTCTTCGGTTACTTTTACTTCATGTTCATCTTTAACACATTCAGACTCTTTTACATTCTTCTCCTGTTCAACAGAAGGCCCGTTTACTTCAATTGTACTCCCATTCAGTACCTCTAAAGTTACTTCCACATGCTTATCATCCCTTTTTTGTGTGACGGCTTTGTGATTTTGATTCACCTTCTTGCTTCCATCCTGCTTACATCCATCATCAGCTGTCTCAAGACTGTCCTCATAACAAAAGGCTTCTTTGGTTGCTTTAACCTCATTTTTATCTTTAACAAATTCAGACTCTTTTACACTCTCCTTTTGTTTAATGGAGGCCTTATTTACTTCAATTCCACTCCCATTCTCTTCATGTGCAGTTACCTCTAAACTTAATTCCACATCTTTATAATTTTCTATGACTTTCTGATTTTTGCTCAAGTTTTCACTTTCGTCTTTCTTACATGAATCATCAGCTACCTCAAGAAGACTCTGCTCGTAATTAAGAGCTTCTTGGGCCATTTCCAATCTTTCTTGATCTTCTGCACTCTGATCAATATCTGTTTGTATCTTCTCAGCTTCTGTCCATTCAAAAGTCTCCTTTTGTCTGTTCTCTTTCTCTTCAATATGATAAGCATCCCCTTTAAGCAACCTCTCATTTTCTCCACCCTCTTGAAGCTTCTCATTTTCTTCCAAATCACTATTTGCTTCAAGACTCTTCCTCTTTTCTTCCTCAGCTTGGAAGTCGTTAAATCTTGTCTCAGTTACTGCCTGCACATGAACTTTGTTCAACCGTTTTTCACTGTCTTCCCCAATGTAGGCATCTTCCTCCTCCTTCTGAATGTCTTCCTCTTCACAAGCCCCTTTTCCTTTCTTTTCATTTCCCGCCTGCTCATGATGATCCAACCGCCCCTTTATGCTTTCATTTTCCTCAAACTCGGTCTCAATGTTTTCCTCGTAACATATTGCTTCCTTAAGATCTCCTAGTTTGTCTTCACATTCCTGGGATGCTTTAACTTTCTTCACAGATCCTTCCTGCTCCTGAATAATTCTTAATTTTACATAATCTTCATGATCATGAACCTGTTGAACTGATTTTAATTCACCTCCATGTTCTTCAATCTTAATGGCTGCTTCAACTACATTTATTTTCCTATCAATGACCTGCTTATGAGCCTCTACAACTGCATTTAATCTCTCACTACATTCTTCTGGCTTCTCAAAGCCTTCTTTCTTCGTATTGTCTGCTTGCTCAAACTCTAGTATTGTTTCTTTGTGTTTACCAGTGCTGACAAGTTCATAAAACTGTTCTGTTTCGTCCGACGGTTTTGCTGTTGCCTGCCTATGATATGCTTGAGTTGATCTCAATTCTCTCCTGCAAGTTTCTCCAAAAGCTGCATTAGTGCCAAAAAGTGACTCCCTGTTTCCAATGTCAGAATTGTGGCCTGCTCTCATCATATTTTGCTTTCTCATGCCAGCAGAAACTTGCACTGGAGTATCCTCTTTTTCATACATATCTGAATCTTTCTTCTCTTTATATCTTTTTGCCTTTTTTGTAGCTTTACCCTCTTGTCTCAGGTCAGCTTTAAGGCCATCATTTCTACTCAGATTTGCATGATTTTGAAGGCCTGCCTTCTTTCTTGCCATTGATTCTTTTACAATGTTCATCTTTGCTTGAGCCTCCTCCATTGCCTTCTTCAAAGTAGCCACCGAGGCAGCAGCAAATGAATTTTCATCTGCTTCCTCATCAAAGTCTGGTAGTGAAGAAACATGTTCTGCACCTTCCAAATGAATCTCAGAATCCCAAAACTTTGCAGCCATTGATCTCTCTGAATCGCACTTGCTACCTCCAAAATCAGGCAGTGGGATCGACGATGATGAGATTTTTGAAGAATGTCCATGGCCATATTCATTTGCACTAAATAACATATCAATTGAATTGGACCTATACTCATTGGATTTCTTTTCAAGTGCAACAACACCTTCACACTTCTGTATACTAGCACCTCCAGCAGGAAGATCTGTCACAACTTTCTTGGAATGCAGAGTTTCAGTTAACCCATCACTGAAATCTTTCTTAATATAAATGCCATTTACTGCAGAAGACACTGGCTTTTTGCCATCATTCATCTGCAAGGTAGTCATTTCATCAATTAAACACGTATAAGTAGGAACAGCATGAAGCTGAGCGATGTGGGTTTCCCCATTAGTCCCATTTTTGCCTCCTTGATTGACTTTATTGTATGACGTACTGAACTTCTTCACACCATCAAATGACTGATGAGATGCTTCATGTGAATTCATCTGGTTCTTTTTTTGACAATCAGAAGGATCTGCCCCTTGTGAGGAGGATCCTTCTTGAGCCGAACTCCTGGATAATAACAAATAGATATGACAACAAGAAAAGGTCAACTTGAAGAAAGCTGTTTCATTCCTCTCAATTTCGATGTGGACAAGAAGAAAAAGAAAATGCCAGTAAATAAGACATAAGAACGAGCAGACAGATAAGACGACGAAACAGTTCCCTACAATATATGTGCAAAAATTTACAACAAACATCTAACATAATGAGATCTTATATGCATCCAATCAATTCCAATCTCTTCGAGGGGAGAGATAAAGAGCCATGTCAAACAAAATCCAGCATCAATATCGTAGAGAAATCGACTACCAAAATAAAATATAAAAAAACGAGACACTATCAACAGACTGGCACTCCCAGACAGCCCAGATACGGCATCCCTGAATCTTTCTGAGCTGAATTGATTCCACAAGAAGGGACGCTGTCTCAGAATTCCTAGCAGACATATACCATACAAAGGAAGCAAATTATCCTTTTTCAAATTCTTCATAAACAACTGGCAACTAATAAAGACCACTAACATGACTCTAATCTCCTGGAGAACCGTAAAAAACGCTAATGCAACTCAAACATCCATTCGAAGCCCCATCATATACTTGACTAACTAATTACTTACTGGATATCAGACACTTCTTCATAACTTAAAACCCAAATACATGCTTCATTTTGTTCACAAAATAACTACCGATCAAAAAATTATTCACAAAACAACAGAGATGAAAATCTACAATAAAAACCGGCCACAAATAGGCCCCAGTAGTAACATAGGAAAGCATGTTTTTAACTTATGCGTTCCAAATTTGCAAAAATTATCTTCTCAGAACTTCCATTTCAGGCACTCACATACTCAGCAACCAAACCGAGTTAGAAGTTTCAAACTCAGAGACAAAGATACCCTCTAATAAAAGGCAGAGATTTAGTTTTTACCGCGTTTTCTGAGAGAAGCCAGTCCTTTTTTTCGGCTCAGAAACAAGTTCCTCATAAGATACGGCACAATCTAATTCTCCAAAGCCACCGAAAACTTTTGAGTAATCGAGCTTCGTACCCCGAGCATCAACCTCAACGTCTCTTCCATTCAGCTCCGGAACCTCGAGAAACGGAATCGAAGACCCTCGCGAGGCTTCGGAGCCACCGAATATCTCTCTATAGTCCAGAACCCGAGAAGAGAAACTCGGAGTCCCGAACTTTGAAGACGGAGCAGAGAAAACGCCGTCATACACAGATTTTGAGCTAAAACTGCGTCCAGTGGGGAGTTTCTTGGAGAGAGTAGGAGAAGAGGCTTGATATTCCATTATCAGGGCCCAACTAAACGTCAACGCGCTTTGTTCCTCTTCCTCTTCTCTGTGTTCTTTCTCTGCAGAACGTCTTTGGCAGAGTCAAACACGGAGAAGAAGAAAGAAGGCCGCGAGAGAGAGAGAGAGAGAGAAAGTTTTCCGAGAAAGTGAGGGAAAATGCGGTATAACTGTCAGCACATACCGTACTCACTAACTCGGCGATTTTAAGGAAAATGATAAACTTATTAATAACTCGTATACAATTAGTTAATAAAATAATATTATTTTAAATTTTATTTTGATTTTTTTTTATTTAATGTGCTTAATATTATTATGTTTAAAGTTATATATAAATTGTGAATGAATTGTTGATATATAATTACTCCGATTTTAAGAAGTCTTGGAACTCTTGTACGCAGGATCTTGTGTCTCCAACCTATCAACAGTCAACCAATTACCCTTACGAAAAATTCTATTTATTATTTTTATATATCATATATTTTTTTTATCTCATTAAATATATGATATATATATAGATAATGAGTAAATTTTTTTTTTATCAAGTTTAAAAAAATAAAAATAAAATAAATAAAAAATAAATAAGATGTGAAAAAATATGAATAGTAAAACTCCTACGAATACCAATATCGCAAAAGGATATTTTCGTCATTTCGTAGAAAGTGAAACGCGCATAGCCATGGGCCACGGCTTGAGTTGTGATGTGGCGCGCAGAGTACAGAAATTGATGCTTTAATTTTTTTTAGAAGCAGTGTAACGCACTATTTAAGGGAGAGAAAAAGAATAGATATTCAATATTTTTATAATTTTTATATAATTATATTTTAAATAAAAAATTATTTTTATAAAATATTCTTATTTTAAAATATATTTGTATAAATAATTCTTAAAAAGATTGTACGTGTATAATTATTCTAAGATGAAATTCATGATATTAATTTATATATTAATAAATCTATATTTTTTACTTTATATAGTCGCGAGGCAATAGATTCTATCAGTACAACAAAGAATAAGGGCATGTTTTGAGACAGAGATGAGATACAATCATACAAGATTCTTAAATTTTTTAAAATTTCATTCTCATTATTCAAATATAAAATAATTAATTTTTAAATTTTTTATTTATTCAAAAACTAATATAACTTTTATAAATTTCAAACAAATTATAACTAATATTAGCAGACTTTTGATGTAATCCAAATGTTCAAACCAGCCCTAAAATCTGAACCGGTCCCCTTTATTCATAAAAAAAATAAAAATAAATGCTTTTAATTCAAGTGTAAAATGTCTCAAGAATCAGGTTAAAGCATCAAAAGTGAATTTATTACCGTATATGCATTTTTATATATTTTGCCTCACAGAGAACAAGAAAGTGAACATTTAATACCAAACTCAGTAGCAGTCCTCGTTTTGTTAGGTAATGTTAGGTAATGAAATGGGGTGAGATAAAAAATATATATATAAATAATAAAATATTTTATAAATAATAATAAAATAATTTAAGTTATGATATTTTATAAAATTTTGAAAAATGAGAAAAACATTAAATAAAAATATTAAAAAATTAAAATATTGTTAGAATATATTTTTTAAATATTATTTTTATTTTAAGATTTTAAAAAATTGAATTATTTTTTATGTTTTATTTAAAATTTTAAAAAAAATTATAATGATTAAGTAATTATTAGATAAAAAAATTAAAAATTAAAAATATTTATATTTAAATTATATTTAAATAGTTTCATGTCCGAAACGGAACCTTAAAGCTCCAAACGTTCGAAAATTTCAAATCCCAGGACAGGGCGGACCTTCGGAGTTCGGATTGGGGGATACAGGCATTAGACACAGTTTGGCAAAGCGACGTGGCCGTAGATACCTAAATTGACTTCCAACTTGGCATTATGATTACCAAAAAAAAAAATGATATGTCATGATCTCCTTGTTATGACATATCATCTGCCTCGTGATTTTAATCATTTCCTCCTTTTTGGATGAAAATTTCGTATAGAATTTACAAACATTATTAACTTCACTCGAATTTTTAATGTTGTAATTGTTTTTATTTTATTTTATGGATATTAAAATGTAGTCCGAATATCTCCTGAAGAAGGTATATTTTGGTAATTTATTTTTTTATATTCTTAAATATATATTTTTTGAAAAAAAATCAAAATATCGTTCCTTAATCATTAATTAAAAATAAAAATAAAAACAAATCTTTCGGGAGACAAATTGGGTCCCAAGCATTTTTTTATCAAATCATTTAATGAACAGTGTTAGATGCCTTCTTAATCATTGTGTATATTAATATTACTGCTGGATTAAAATTATTATTCACTTTCCTCAGTTGTAATTATTTTGCCATCAGATTTCTTAAAAGTTATTTCTACATTCTTGAATTGCTTATTTATATTTTTTTGTTTAGATTTAAAAGATATTCAATCTCATCTCATCTTATTTTATCATTATAATTTTTTTAAATTATTATATAAAATATAATAAATATTTTAATTTTTTTAAATATCAAAATAATAATAATATTAAAAAATAATATTTATTATTTATTTAAAATCATCCAATCTCATCTCATCCTATTTTTCAATTCAAACTAACAACAATCAATTGGGACCCTCTTAAAATAACGTCTTTCTTCTTTTAAGGGCCAGGGCCCAGGATCATCCTTTTCTTAATCTAAAGGGCACCACAGGTCCACGACACACCCACACCTCTAATTATTTTAGGCTTTTAGCTTGTTTTCCATAAAATATGAAAAAGGAAAGCCTTTCTTCCTTCCTTCCAGTGGATTAATAATAAAAGACTACCACATCCATACGAACTTTCAAGCAGTTCAGAAAAAAAGAAAAAGCGACAAAATAAAGTTGGTAGTCTTGCTGGCAATGCTATCCCCATGTCGCAGAACTGTTATTCCGAATTAAGTAGGCGTATCTTTGTACATCTCAGTTCTATCTTTTATAATGGCCATCTCATCTGTTGGTATATATTGTGTATGGTTTTCGTATATAATTTCTCATAACATATTGGTAAGATCATCGACCTATAAACATAATTTTCATTATATCATGTAAGTTGAAGTGATATATGAGTAAAGCTGTCAATATCAGCGTTTTGTAAATGTCATTGAGATGCATTTGAATATAAATAAATTAAAATATATGTTTAAATTTATAAAATAAGTTAAAATAAATTTAATTTTTTATAAAAAGTTAAAAAAATAATAAATTTTATGAATAATTAATTTAAAATAAATTAAAATAACATTAACATCCAATGGGATAGCCTTTCAATAGATAATCATATCATAGCTGCTTTCCTGGTGTAGGTGCATGTGCCTACCAAAATAGAATGTTTGTTGGAACTGTTTAAGCAAGATTACCAACTAGTCCAAGTCCAACTATTACCTTCTTTTTGGGGGAGTGGGGGGTGGGTGTTATTTCTTGTTTACACGAGTCCGACCGAAGCGATATGTGCGTGAAGATGAGCCATTGAGATACCAGAGAAGATGAACAATGATCCTCTTTATTTATTTTCTTTTTTATTTTTTTAAATGCCAAAAATGATCCTGTTATTGACAGTGCAATACTCCGAATTAAAGTATAAGAAGTAATGAATGAGATCTTATATTATTTAAAAATGAAAGCTTTTTTTATTCTTTATAATTATTTTAATAAGTTTTAATTTTAATATTAATTAGTACTTTTAAAGTATAAATCCAACCTTCCTTAGGTTGATCACTTATATATATATATGAACATGTATCTTGTATCATGTACACTCAACTAGAAAAGGTATTTTGAAGAAATATTTTTCTTTTCTAATTGATCCATTAATTAGGAAAAAAGATATAGGGAGTTAATTCAAAGAGAGATTTTTTGAGATTTTTTATTTTTTTTTTAAATGATATATTTTTTAAAAAAAGTGATATATATTTTATAAAAATTTATAACTAATACAAGCATGACTGAATGACAAAATCTATAACGAATAATAGTATTTTTTTCAAGATCTCATTAGAATAATAACTTATGTTGAGTTTGTGGGATTATAATTTATAATTGCTCTTAATCTGCCCGCGAAATTACATTTCGTTTAAACGGATTAACGTTTGTTGATGTGCGTTGCAGACTGTGAGCGGATTGGGCTGACCCGGCATACTCCATGTCGGGCCTCTTCTGCTGGGCCTTGAGGAAGTCTGTTTCAAATCTCTAGTATATCAATCTAGATGTACAATCACCCGATTCTTTTTTTTTTTTTTTTTCACATTTGGGGAGAAATGTTGGAACCAAGACCTCAATTTGAGAGGATTATGCCAATTAAGCTACATGTCTTTGGCATCACTCAAAGAACTTAAGATATAGATTAGAGAAAATCTTGGCACTGGTCCGTCCAACTTTATCCTATTAACAGCTCGCCAATAATTAAGTGACACGTGGGCTTCTTACCACAATTATTATGTAAATGCAAAACATCAGATTCTCAAATTTACAGAAAAGCTCTTAGAGTTTTTATCTATTCCTTCGCACTCTCAATCCTTTCTTGCTCTCTTTATAAGAAAGACGAGTTTTGGTATAAAAGTTGGTTTTCTCATTTTGGCAATGAAAACGGAGAACTTGTAAAGATTTGAGAGCTTTTGGAGAGTAAGTTTTTTTCTGAGCATTTTACGTGATGGAAACTTTGTGAAGTAAAAGAGAAATTAGATAGGGTTTGGGGAAACACTCATTTTGATTGCACAAAGGTTGGATGAAACTTGCTTTCGTAGCCATGGGAAGAGATTGAAGCTTTTTAAGGATAACAAGAAGATGACTGATTTAGGTAGGCAAATCTAATGTTTTGGTGGGGAGTTGAGCTGTAAAGAAATGGGGTGGTCGGTTTCATCTACTGCGACGGACCAGTGGCGGCATAAATCAATGTGGGTGATGAACTAGTGTAGAAAGAAATCTATGTGGGCGATGGACTAGTAGTGCGAAATCCATGTGGGTGAAGGACTGAGATGGTGGGCAACACCAAGGTAGGCAACAGATGGTCAGCGTCGAACTAGTGGCGGTGGAACTGAACATGCTGTCATGCGGTGGTTCAAAGAGATACAAGTAGAGAGGGGTAGAAGGAAGTACCATCGTGCTAGTAAAACCGAGCTTTTATGCAAATGAGAGTTATACAGTGTAAATGAGATTATTGGGTATTTGGTGAGATTTCTGACATGACAATAGATGAAAGGGAGGCTACCATACTTGTAATATCAGTTGGATCGCTTAGAAGCATAATTGTATAGATTAAGAGATTAATGAAAACATGAAGAATTTAAGACATCATCTAATTTTGTGTAATCAAGCTAGCTCTAAGAACGTTGTCGTTGCTTATCTACTACGTAACTCTCATAACGTTGTCAAGTCAAAATTCCAATTTATAGGCTGATTTCTTGATTATAAGGGGAATTTTGAAATAAATTCTTATGCAAACCAACTTTGGCACGTCTACAACGTGAAAAGCGTCATCGCCATGTCTACTTTCAAACAACACAACACACCCCCCCCCCCCCCCCCCCCCAAAGAAAAAAAAAAAAAAACTATTCCTAAAGTTTCGATATGTTCTTTTATGTTGTCTTCTTGTTTTGAAATTTTTTTTTTTTTTTTTCTCTCTTTTTAAATGAAAATTTTAGCCCTTGTATTTGACATGACTGAGGTTAGTCACTAACCTTTGTAATGATAAGGACATATGAAAAAATAAATAAATAAATAAATAAAAACAGAGCAAACGTGAAACTATATAGAAACCAAATCCAATAAAATTGTTTGAAGAAAGAGTAAACATCGCCCAATTTTAAGTTAAGCTTTGGAGATATTTGCACGGCGTGTAAAATATTTTAACTAAAAATTAAATAAAAAAATCCTAATAATAAAGCCTCTCCAACAGAAATTTGAATAAAAATTAAATTAAATAAAAAACAAAGAAATAAGAAACGAAATTATTAAGAAACTTCTCTCCGTCTTTCCCATGATCATATGTAAAGTAGAGTTGCAGAGGGACGCAGCGCTACATTTAGCGATTTTATGTCTTTATTTTATTTTTGGTTCTCTTTGTTGGATTTTTAGTGCTGAATTCTGGTAATGGATGTTCAAAAAAGGATTCTGATTTGTTGCGGTTCGCCGTCCCTTTTTCTCTAGCCCAAACTTCACTGTCCTCTCCATTGACGGTGGTGGCGGTGGTGCGGTTCGTTTGTTTCGGATCAACGGGCTTAAAGCATTAATGGCGGCTCCTCGCAATCAGATTGGAGAGAGCGGGAGGCTGTTGAGGGATGAAGAGAACGCGGCAGGTGAGAAGGACGTTTCTCCCACCTGCAAGAAGCCCAAATCGGAGAGGTTCCTGCTATCTCGCTGGGAGTTCACCGCCGCCCTCGGCATCTTCTTTATCTTCTCCAGTGGCCTATTCTGCATCTACTTGACCATGCCCGCCGCCGACTACGGGAAACTCAAGCTGCCTCGAACCATTTCGGATCTCCGTATGCTCAAGTGCGTCCCCTTTTCGATTCGTTCCTTTCATTTTTCTATTGACGATTTAACTTCTTGCTTAGGCAACTCATACTATATACATACATTCCAAGCTGTGTGGTATGAGCGGCCATCACGTTTCCGAGCGAGATGGTTCGATATCCTTAACTTTGATTAACAAATTTTGAAGAATTTGTTATCAATTTTCATTGAATCAATTGAGGGAACGTTAACTTAGTTTCCGAATCAGACCCCCGTGTGGGAAGAATGGGTTCTTAAAGGGTTTATGTATATGGTGGAGCACTAAATGATCATCTCCAGTTGTGAGAATATGTCCACTAAATGATCATCTCCAGTTGTGTTGTAATTTAGATTACAGTGTCTCCAATCTGATTACAAGAATATAGCGCATGGATATCTGAAAGGTGGTCCCTATATGTAGATTTATGTTTATGTTCTTTATTTTTGTGCCCATCATATAAGAGCTTGCGAGTTGGCCCAAGAATCATGACTTCTGCGACGCAAAATCCATTTGTTTACTTTCATTATATTTAGGCATATACGCGTTGTGATCCAAGAAAGTGTCATGGACTCTATTAGTCTGTAATTGTTCAATTTTCGATTTGATTGGTATGCTATACCATTTGGGTTTCTTTGTTTGCCTTTATGTTTTAACTGCACTGAACAAATTTTTTTTTTAAAAAAATTTTTGCTTCAGAGATCATCTGGCATCATATGCTAAAGATTACCCAGCCCGGTTCATTCTGGGCTACTGCTCCACGTACATATTCATGCAGACTTTTATGATTCCTGGAACACTTTTCATGTCTCTGCTAGCTGGAGCTCTTTTTGGTGTTATCAGGGGCCTTCTCTTAGTTGTTTTTAATGCTACAGCGGGAGCATCATGCTGCTTCTTTTTGTCTAAGTTAATTGGCAAGCCTATAGTTAGTTGGTGCTGGGATGAAAAGTTGAGATTCTTCCAATCAGAGGTATATCTTTTTGTTGTTTTTGGTTGATATTCGGTTCATTTTTCATAACTTAACATTATTATTAATTCAACTTGTATTCTGTGCCATGCATTAACCTTATCTTTCATGGAATCAGATAGCTAAGCGTAGAGAGAAGCTGCTGAATTACATGCTCTTTCTGAGGATAACTCCATCATTGCCCAACCTTTTCATTAATTTGGCATCTCCGATTGTCGATATACCATTTCATATTTTCTTTCTGGCTACTTTGATTGGTCTTATTCCAGCATCATATATCACAGTCAGAGTAAGTCCATCTCTGCCCCCTCTTAATTCGGAGTTATTATCTGATTTGGCTCATATTATGATTACTTTTCATTAGCCAACTTCCCAAAAAGCTTACTATTTGTATCTTAGTTCAGATTTATTATCTTAGTTGGCTCATGTTATAAATATATGAGTTGGCTGATATTGAGTTTTAATAAAATAGTATATACAAAAAAACTGTCACTTAAATGTTACCAGTATTGAAAAATAAAAAATAAAGATGATAAGTATCATATATTTTGACCATCTTATGATCATAAGATAATTCAATTTTTTTAACAGCTTAAAATGGTGAACATGGTCATATTGATGGGTTGTGTTTACGTGGTTTCAAAGTCGGGGTTCTTGAGTTGGAGTTATAGCAGTATTTGCAGGGTTGCTAGCAAACAACCAACTGATTAGGTTATTAGAATAATTATTCAGATGCTTGGGCTTGGACTATAACATGTATGTTCTTCGAAGTGTAGGTGGGCTGTCCGATGAGGTGTAGGGAATTTATTGTTAAAGCTCTCTAGGCAACTAGTAGTTGAAGTTCAGAAAGTGCTGATATTGTGTATGGTGGATCCAATTGGCTGAAGATGGAGAGAGCGCATTGGGTTGCAAGGAAGCACAAACTATTTTAGTTGCATCTTCAACCCCCCCACACCACCCCCTTAGAAATAACCTTCAGGGATAGAGTAGTCTTCTTGAAGGAAATAGTTTTGGTGGGTTTGTGATTGTATTCTTCCTGCTCTGTTGTTCTTTGCAAAATATGACTTGATCTTTAGCAAATAGAGTTTGAAAAATTGCTTGAGGTTTGATAGCAAAAGAGTGCCTTTGCTTTTGGGCTGAGAAGTCATGAATGTAGGAGAAGTGTCGGACAACACATTCAATGGAAAATTTCCTTTTGCTTTATTTGATCCACATTTAAGGAAGCAGTGTTTATATTTAGAAATACCTATATATTAGTTTTAATTTTCGTCTATGTACATCTCCTGAAATTTCATAATACATGTTATTTCATGGATTTTACTCTTACCTTTGAATGGATTTGTTTTTAAGCCTTGAATAATTTACAGGCTAAGTAGATTCTGTTTATGAGTTAATTTAAGTTCCTTTTTTTGGTTTATGTCATTTTGCTAATTACCTTACCGTTGTTGCTCATATTGTTTTATATAGGCTGGCCTTGCTCTAGGGGATCTCAAGTCAGTCAAGGATCTATATGATTTTAAAACTTTGTCGGTTCTTTTTCTTATCGGTTTCATCTTAGTTTGTCCGACCCTTCTAAAGAGGAAGAAAGTCTCCGAATGAAGTTCTGTTAACAAAACTTCCTCCCATTGTCGGATTCAAGTTTGAGGCAGAAGCAAACCTGAGAATGTTGGCGGTTCCCCTCCCATCTTCCTGTTGAAGGCCAGCTTATATACCATATAGGATTTAGTTTGTGTTGTGAACGAAATGATGATTAGGCCAATAACTTATTATCCAAAGTAAACAAGTTAAATGACAAGGGAAATTGGTATAGGCTCAACAGTTCAATTTGGAATCATTTGGCTTTTGGAAAGGTGTAAGATGACGTCTTAGTGCTTTTAAGCACATTTAAATTTACACAGCCGAAGGGAATTTGTAGCATGAATGAAAAATGTTGAATCATGGATGATGTTGTAAATGATAGAAAACTGATGCAACAAACATTATTTTCACAACGCAATTCAATTGAATAATTCATTCGAGTACAAAGTAATTTTCAATATTCATTACTGGAGTTGGCACCCTTACAGAGGATATTACATGCCAAACAAGAGAACAAAACATTCAGATGTCAATGATCTTCGGTTATTCCCCTCAACTTCGCCTAGAAACCCTATGAGTCTAGAGTAACAGCTGGATAGTCCTGATAACCTGTGATGCCTGTTATCCTTATCCTTGTATTTGGCTGCATAATTAGGTAACGACAAAATCATCATAAATAGGATAATTAGGGAACAGATAAACGAATTATAATTTGTATTATTGTTATTTTCTGGAAGTAAATAGCTAAAATATATAGACAAGTCATGAGACAGACCATTGCCCTTCATCTGTGGATATTGTAGACAGGATGGAAACATGGAAGTACCAAAATGGATAGGTGAAATTTTTTGCACCACCCAACAAGGAGCAAAATTTTCTAGCAAGCAACAGCACACAAGATGACCACAGAGATCTCTAAATGATGGTAATTTTTACTACCAAGGAACAGAAATTGCAGGTTCAATTATGTCATAAACCCCCAAGAAATAGAAGTAAAAAAGAAGATTAAAATGCCGTCGAGCTTTAGGTGTTGTAAACGTGTAAGCAACAGTTCTGAGTGAAGCATTAAGGCTAAGCATTTCAGTTTACCAAGCGAGAGGATTTTGAAAATCACCCTCATTGCCTAGCTGAAGCAGCAGGTCTGAACAGAAATGTAACTGCTCCAACAAGACGGCTTTCAGCTTAGAAAGAAACGGCAAAGGTTGAGTTTTTTTTTATAAAGAGCTAGAGAGAAATAAAAGGGTAGTATGTTGGGAGAGAGTAAAGCTTCTAAACCCAGATGTGAAAAGGGTATATCAAGTAACTTTCTTTTGCTCCTTGTTTTAGTGCCAGAATTGCTCCATGCACTACGCCCTTTATAGTGGTAAGTTAACCATCAATGATAACTTATAAAAAAAAAAAAAGTTAACCATCAATGATATGAGTGAACTATGTAACATACTTGTCGATGGCCAATATTTCTCCGATAGTTTTTCTTCTTCTTATACTTGAAGACAACTACTTTGGGATTTAAACCCTGCATTGAAAATGTAGAGGTCAAAGATAGAGGAAGTCAAGAAATAATAAGAATGCCAACTAGGAAACAAAATATTCCATTTTATTATTGGGGGATAATAATAAAAGATTTATCAAAATGGTAGTGAACCACCTGCTCTTCAACTACTGCATGTACAGCAGCATTAGTCACCACTGGTTTTCCAATGTAAGTAGTTGTTCTGGTTCCGATGAGCAACACCTTGTTCAGGATGATCTGCCCCAGAATCAATTTTCAAAAAACTTAGTTGAGGTAGGAAGCAAGAACTATAGGAATACCATAGCAACCAGCCAACCACTCGGCCAGAGAGAGCATCTTCTTGGTTTACAGATAAACTTTATGCATATAAAAATGCGTACACATGTAGAAAACATCTGTGCAAGTTTCAGCAGCAAGACTTGCTCATAACCTAGAAACCTGACCACAATCATGGGTTATTAATATGTTGCATGTAGGCACCTCAGTGCTTCAAGTGCTGTTAACTTAAGTGTCTCATTTGTAATTCTTACGAAGACAGGATAATAAGTTATGCAAGAATTCACATTTTCTATCTAAGGTACGGGATTTAGTAAAATGTTAAAAACACTGTTAATTGGGGATGTAAATCGTATGATATTTTTATGTTAGAGCGTCTTCATCATCGAGATGGTGTTGGCAAGGTAATAAATCGATTGATGAGACAGTAACTGATATTTTACATTTTTCTGGATATGAAAGGGATTTTCGATGTTGAAAGGGAAACCCAGCCAACAAAATTACCAAATGCTTTTAAATGAAACAAGTAAATTGAGAGATAAAGGACAATCTGCACAAAGGGAGACCGTTGAGATACGGCCTTCATATGAGAAAATCTTAAGGAACAAAAAAATAATAATACTCAAGAACGAGTTGGAGTAAGTACCTTGTCGTTGACATTAGCGCCTTTAAGCCTCTGAGTATAGATGAACCGCCCAGGAAAAACAATATATTGGCGTGATCCTATCTAAACAAGGCGGAATACAACAACCACGATCAAAGAATAGACATAATATTGGTATATGTGTGATAGGAACAACCTTAAAGCATACATGCTATCAAATTTATCATGAGGACAGCATAATATAAATCTGACATAAATAAGAAACGGTAAACAGCGTCTGGGTAAACACAAAATTACTCCAAAACCACAATTAGCAATCAAGAACATAAAATGAGTCCCCTAAAAAACGCTCGAAGAACGCATATAGGTTTGTGGTTTGGTTTTCCAATTACTCACCATGACCACGGCGAACACTTCCTCACGCTTGGGGACTTGTTCCGGTGAGATTTGGATGATTTGCTCGGCTTCAACCTCCGTTGGACCGGGTTCGGACTCGAGCACGGCTGCATCCGAATCTGAGGACTTGGAGAGAAGAGGAAATGCGCGTGAAGAAGAAGAGGAGAGAGAGAGTTTGTGGGAAGAGAAGGACAGGGAGTTGAGATAGGTATTGTTAGATAAAGAGAATGTCGGCGATGGGTGTTGCTTTGTACAGATTCTGGAGTGAGTTGCGAGAGATGAGCATAAGGAGAGTGTCACAGAGGCAGAGGCCATAGTTGGAATGCTATTTGCTCGCTCACAACCCTGCCTCGCTTGTTCTCACTCCTCACACCATGCCCACCCGGAATTAGGCCGATGCCCTATCCTATCCGTTTCCTTACCCAATGACCAATATGCCCTTCGAATTATACTTTTCTGATCTATATTCTTTTCTGAACTATCAAATATGCATATTACTGTTTGGGCCAAAACAAAATGTCCATCTTTTTTATTTACTGTATTAACCTCTTACATCATCTATCCCTCAGCCAGATAAATTAAACATGATTATTTAAAAACTCTCATAAGGGAGTATTATGTAGCCCAGTCCGATTGGTAAAATTGTTATTACAAATTTACTAAAGATCAGATCTTCCCACTTCTCGGAGGAAAAGAAACTCCATAAACGCAAGCAAAATCATTTAAGCAAAAAATCGATAAATCTAAACCATAGTAAGATCTCAAGATCCACTGGAAGTTTTTCTTAAAAATGCTGTATTAAAACACATATATGTAGTTAATTTGCATATGTTTTCGATTAGTCATATTAAGTGGGAATCAATCCTCTTGGATAACGTAATTTCTAGTGCAAGCATGCTGTGAGATTGAGAAGATTCAAAAGAACCAAATCTCTGCACTTTATAACAGAACAGTAATTGAAAAAACAAGCATCCTTCAGCACAAATAAAAGCTGAGAGTCGTTAAGATCTTCAAAAAAATTAAAAAAATAATAATAATAACTATTGCCTCCATCCTCTAATCGGTTAGGCATAATTCAGCACAAACAAAAGCAAAGATGCAAGTGTCATTAAGATATAAAAATGTAACTATTGCCTTCATCTTCTAAGCTGTTACTATACAGGATTGCTTTTGGTTAGTATCTCAGCTTTTCTCTTTTACTCCAAAGGCATCAGCTATATTAAAGGTCAAATTGCTTCTCATTGTTCTGCTCCTCCCAACTCCTTCATCTCCCTTCCTCATCATTGCTGCAAACTCCCCGTAATCGATCCGCCCATCCTGGAAAGTGGCAGAGGTTAGGATGAAAGTTTCTATGAAAAACGAGTATTGTCTAGTCTGATTCATTCGTTATAAATTGGGATTTATTAATAACAACATTTAAAAAAACTTCATCTGATAAACATAACAGTAACTGAGGGCCAAGGCTTGTGTTCACAACTTGCATGATTCTTACTTTCGTCAAGTGACCACTAGCTACATTATCGCTGCTCGCTATCAATAAGTCTTACTAGTACTAGAATCAAATATATATAAATAAAGTTGAAATTGGAAGCTAAAGGATGATCTGAACGCACAACTGTTTAAATGTTGCCGCAACAACAAAACTAGATAATGTAAATGATTCTCTCAACAATATGGTAACATGAGGAGTCTATTTGTTTAATGACTTCGTGTCTGTCTAGCCATAGTATATACATAACTTGCCCAAAATAGATCAACAAAGTATCCAACTTGCATCTTTGCTTGTTTAAGAAAACATCTCTAAGAATATGAAGCCATCGCTAGAAACCACCATCATCAAAGAACCAGTATATCAGATGGCGGTTTTAGATCTACTAGTAGGGGCACAAAAATTAATCCTACAAGAATGAGCAACAACATATATTTTTGAATGATGCCAATATAACTTCTACAGGCAAAAGAAACTTTGGAATCAAAGAATAAAAGTGCGGTTAAGAAAATTTACCTTTCGAGGAGGCATGAAATAATAAATAATTACCGATTATGATCTGATTCAGGATACATAATGTGATACCCACAAAACGTATCTAAAAATATGAATGGGAAAACAGAAAAAAATAACGTGAAAGTATGTAACCAAAGAAACTTACATTGTCTTGATCAATTTCTTTGATCATATCATCTAGATGGACATCACCTAGACCAAAGTCCTTGCAAGCTTGTTGAAGCTCATCAATGGTGATGTATCCACTACCGTCTTTGTCAAAATAGCTGAAGGCTGCAACCAGATTCTCCTCTCTCTCCATCTTATTCACGTGCAATGTAGCAGCAAGAAATTCACCGTAGTCTATTGATCCACTGTTGTCTATATCAGCCTGCCAAACCAATTCATCTATGTTGTAACGCATAATAAATTGAATAAAATGGAAAAACAGTGAAACTGATTTTTTTTTATAAGTAAACGGTAGTATTAATGATAAAGGACAGAGTCCAAGTACACAAGAAGGTATACAGGTGGAGCATCTATCTAGTTCGATACAGTGAAACTGATTTATTTTCTCGTAACAGTTTATGAGCAATTTACTTACTGCATCCATCAGAGACTTGATCTCAGATTCCATTAGATCAGAGCCCACTCTTTTTAAACCCTCTTTAAGCTCCTCAAATGTTATAGTTCCACTACTGTCCGTGTCAATCATTTTGAACAATTCTTTCAGACCACCAATTTCTTCCTCTGAAAGTCTTTCTGCAATGACCTGAAATTGAAATTTTCCAATGCAAAAAATGAACAAACAGGTTGCATAACTAGTTAAGTGGCCACTAAGAAACCGAATAAATATTTATAGAAAACGGGAGGTTCCAACCATCATACTCAGTGGACACACGACATTTTCATATCTTTGGCACACTTAAGTTATACTTACTCCTGGAACAAGTTTATATTTAATAATTCTATATTTCCTTCCATTCAAGGCAATCCAAATTATAGCGTGGGTGAAAATTATGGCTGAACAAGATTGTTGGATAGGTAAATGGGGACGTGGCCTCCAATAGGGCAAGTGGCATTAAAAAATTCGTGTAGCTGAATCAATTAGTTGGGACTAAGGCTTAATTGAGTTGAGTAGAGTTCAAGATGATTCAAAGTTAGGAAATCTCATATTTGTGCATCGTGCTATTTTTTCTGTCAGGCTTTATCTCAAAAAGAGATATCCTTTACCTGTCTAAATATGTGTACTTATCCCAACACTACAAATCCTAAAGCAAGAAGCTTCAATTTTTCTGCTCATTATGATAACTTAAATACAGACATCCATTAAAAAATGAAAACAGAGCAACTATTGTGGGGGAAAAGAAATATACTCGCAAAGCCATCTTTTTAAGTTTATTCATTGCTGAGAACTGCTTCAGCCGTGACAAAACTGCAGAATCTAGAGGTTTGTCTGGTGCAACTCTGTCATCCACAATCCATGGGTGGCCTGGTACACAAACAACTCGGTTGTTATCGTTACACAGATAGGAGAGCTATAACAAAGCAAGGACATCAAATACCCCTACTTCTACCACCAGAACACCAGGCATAACGGGTACAAAGCAACTCACATAGGACTTCATGGGCAGAAATTCTTTTTGTTGGATCCCTCTCAAGCATCTTTCGGATCAAATCTTTTGCACTTTCTGAAATACTAGGCCATGGTGCAGATTCAAAATCTAATTTTCCTTTTAAAATCTGTCTAAAGATTCCTGTTTCAGTTTCTGCAAGTAATTGGCAAAAGTAGGTACAGCTCAGGTAGAAATAATGCAAAAAGAGTATAACTGTCAACAATCCAGCCACAACTCTAAAGTATAGAAGATCTTAGCTAGTCAAGATGACTACCAGCCCAAAAAGGTGGAACTCCACTGAGTAAAATGTAAAGGATAACACCGGCACTCCATACATCTACTTCAGGTCCATAATGCTTTTTCAACACCTCAGGTGCCACATAATAGGGACTTCCTACCACATCATGAAAAGCTTCTCCTGGAAGAAAAGAGTGCCATTAGAAAATGTGACAGCAGTTAACATAGACAAAAGATGATTTACAGACAATGAAGAACTCATGGAACCTGACAATGTTACATAGAAGTACATAAAATTGAGGACTTAGCACATTAAGAAAACCCATTGCTTTCGCATCAGATGATTAGAATGTTATTAGCCAGACTGTTTGTGTCCGCAACATGTATGCATGTCAATTCGCTCCAATCCACTCTACCAAACAACATATTAAGCACCCCCCTTCAAATATCCAAAAGGAAGGAGACCAACAGCTTCCAGAGCAAACTGCCAATCATAATAATACCCACAGTTTCCATTCTTCCTTTCATTTGGAAGTGAACTTCCTAAATCAATCTGAGCAAAATAATTTTCATGCTGTGCTTCCAATATTTCATTTTTGTGCCTTTTTAAGTTATAGCCACATCTTTTACATACAAAAAGAAAAAGTTCTAGTTATATTTTTATCTAATTCTTATATCCTACTTTGTACACATCATTCATAATGGCTTTCCATATTCTTGTATGATTTTTAATTTTTCTATCCACTTTCAATTTCTCTCATGAGTGGTAACGAAAGAAATGGAGCATAAAGAGCAAGCCCCAAGCACATGGAAAGTCCACACCATACAAAACCAACACAAAAGAGTTGAGAGAGAGAACGTCGGTTAAAGTGCAAAAAGATTTAGTTCGCTACAATCATGCCCTTGGAAGAATAATCAACCTGGTTTCAAAGGGATAAAAGACAATTTCCAAAAATAGGACCCAATTTCGGTTCAAGAAGCGGCAACGTTAAAACAATCAGTAGAAGGAAATAACAAATAAAATAATAACCAACACCCTGCGAAGCTTGAAATCCACCAAGGACGCTAGACAAGCCGCAAATCTAACCAATAAAATCGACTTGTCCGCTTGAAAACCGATCCAACCAAGACCGATGTGTTTAAAAGCCAAAAAATTCATAAACAATGAAGGCAAAACCCAAACTTCTGAAAGTACCATCGACCACCGGGCGGCCAACGTACTGTATTATTAGAACTGCAATCACGAGTTTGGCATGCATAGAAATAAAACCCGCCATTTCCAATGAGAACAGAGAAAACGGAAGGAAACCCAGAAACCAACCTGGCTTGTAGAAGACAGACAAGCCGAAATCGGTGGCCTTGAGCTTGGCATCGTCGGCAGGACTCTCAAACAAGAAATTCTCCGGCTTGAGATCCCTATGCATGACGCCGAGAGAGTGGCAGGCCTCCACCACACCAACGATGGTCTTTATGAGCTTCACTGCCTCTCTCTCACTGTAATGCCCCTTCTGCACAATCCTATCGAACAGCTCGCCCCCAGCGCACAGCTCCATAACCAAGTGCACGAACACCAAGTCCTCATAAGTCCCTTCGATCCGTACCACATGCGGGTGCTCGGAGAGATGGTGCATGATCTGAATCTCCCTCCAAACATCGTCGTAATCTTCCTTGCATAGGAGTTTCCTCTTTGGGATTGACTTGCAGGCGTATTGGGCTTCCGTAGACTTGTGGGTGCAGAGGTAGGTGGTCCCAAATTGGCCTTGGCCAAGCTTCTTCCCAATAAGGTAATGATCTCTCAATCTTGGGGTCTGGTACGGCAACACCGTGGTCGCTGGTCTTGTTGTCGTCGATTGTGATGATGTGTCTTGCTTCTTCATTGCTCCCTGAGCCTATTCTTCTTTTCTTTCCTTTCCTATTTCCACGCCGATTTGGATCCCTCTCTTTTTCCCTTCGTGAAACTGGTTCCTAGGGTCTCTCTCTCTCGTCTCTCTCGCAATTCTGAATCAGATAAAAGAGAGAAAAAAAAATTAAAGGAGGCTCTCCTTGAAACTTTTTTTCTCTAATGGCGGTGGTCGCTATCCCAATCACAGAACTACTTTTCTTATCTCTGTGACTCTGTCGTTTATTTTAAAGAATTAATTTTTATTTTATTTTTTAAAGTCAAAAACTTTGATGATGGAAGTGAGACGTGAATACGGGGTTGCCTTCATTGGATGGAATAAACATCAAGCAGCTGGGGGAGGACATATCCAGGAAGATGAAGTGGGGACCACGTTAATTTCTTTTTCTTTTTTTCATGAAATTCCTGAATATTTTTGCGAAAACTACTCCATAAAATACAAGTTTTTTAACCCCTTTTAAGTTTTAACGATTGGCGTTTTCAAGCCTTAAAAATAAAGGGTCCAATTAAAAGGTGTACAAAATTTAAAGAGTTTTGTTATATATAAGTATAGTTACGTATTAATCTGTATATTAATATTGATTTATTTATATTTAAAATAATAATTAATATTATTTTAAATATAATCTATTTTTTGACCAATCACATCAAATTAATATATATATTAATACACAATTATACTTACAATTATATTTTTCGAAATTTAAACTGTTTCTAAAACAAACCGTTGATGCAAAAGGACAAAGCCTTCTCTGTTCCAACGTTCTAATTGAAAACTTAGGTAATTTAGGCTAAGTTTAAAATTATCAATTCAATTCCTACTAATTTTAACCTAAATCTAATATTTAAATATTTAATTTTTAAATTATTAAATTCATATCAAATAAAAAAATAGCTCAACAGTCACTGTTAAGAGTTCTGGTTGGTACAATTTCAAGTATTTTTTTCATATATATTTTCTTAATACTTTTAAATATTTTTTTAAAAAAATCATATTATCATTAAAAAATACTTCTTTAATCATGAAATAAATTTTTTTTTAAAAAATCTAGCATTTTTTCAACTCAAAACTTATGTGACCTAAAAAATGTTTTAACTTAACATTTTTTTAAAAGCGAGACTAACAATCTTTTTTAACTTTTTATAAATACATCTAAATTTATCTTAATATCAAAATATATCTAAACTTATCTTAAGTGAATTCTATAAAACTCATTCCATCATCTCATTTTATTAATATTTATAAAAACTTAACTTATCTCAACATCTAAATAAGACTTAAACGTTACAACTCAAGGCAAAGATTAGATCGAAAAGTCCATCCAAAGAAGCCAAAATCGATGTAAAATACCAAAATCCAAGTAATTCGATTCCAGAAGCGCCACAAACCTTGGTCCATAGAGAGGACGTGTTGAAATGGACTGTGACATAGTCAAACACATTTTTGGAAGAAGTGTCATTTACTCATCCAGGTCATCACTGCATTCTGAATAAAAAGGATAAAATGACTTTCCTATTCGAGCATGATCATAATGGCAATTACATAGTGTTAATATTGATGGTGAAAGCTGGATAATAACTGACATTTTTGTTCTCTACAAATTAGCATATAACTAGAGGAAAGTGAGGAGGCTATATATATATATATATATATATACAAGGCTAAGTTCGACAACGTTCTCCGGCGATAAGGTAAGGTTGGTTATACTGCATATTGCATGGTATACAACGAAAACACAGCCTATGGGGCACATGTGATAAATAAATAAAAACTCAAAAATCAGGAAGACAGGAAAAAGAAAAAAAAAATGTTGCAAGAGTATATAAACGAGCTACTTATTATAAGACCCGTTGTAACTGTAAAATAAATAAATAAATAGAATCTCTAATTTTTTATATTTCAAATAGCATTATTTCTCGTACTAAAAAATAACGAAGGGACAGGGTGGGGACGGTAGGTATAAAAAGTGCTAATAGTTGTGATTTGAAGTTTAGACGTTATAATCTAAAGTTAAGAGATTCAACATTATTTTTGGGAATTTTTATTTTTGGAGATTTTGAATTTCTCAAAAATCTAAGTCTATACAATTTCAGTGAATTTCATCCATCGTCATATTCTTTATTTAAAAATTTTATATGCAATCATTATGGATTCATTTGTGCACTCCAATGATATGATTAGTTGTATATTAAAAAAAATTAATCCAGCTAATCATATCAATGGAGAGTGCGCAGAAAATACGTAAAAGTGACTATCTATAATATTACTCTTTCTTATTTCACATATTTACAGTACAAATCCATTACACTATTATTCTATCAAGGTTCATAATAACACATCTAATTAAAATATCTATATATAGAAAAAAATTCTACATATTATTTAAATTTGTCTTAAAAATAATAAAAGATTATTTAAAAGTGATCAAAGTTATCCACTGTATATATGTTGTTAAAGTTATTTCATCCAGATCCAAAATCCAGTCAGCATTTTTTGGTTGTTAGAAAAGGATTTGTTCATAGACCAAAAAAAAGAGAAATACTTTTTGGGGGAATTGGACCCGCGAGCCTTTACAAAGACATGCAAGTGGAGGAGATTCCCATTCTTATTTTCAGAACGTGGCAGATCATTACCTATCGCGTGGGAACAGACAGACATCCACGTTGGTATCTTCTTTTTAGAACCCACTTTCTATCTTCGATATCATGATTTAGAAATTATTAATTGTAGATAGTACGATGCGCTCCATAAGTTAAAAGCTCTTCAAACAATATTTATTTTTATAAAATTTTGTATATGAATTTGATATATTGGTACTAATGTACCAATACTTATATTTATTGGACGGATATAAGTAGGTATTAATTTGAGGGTAATGTTATTATGCCCCTCATTTGTTCACTCGGTGTGCTCTTAATATAATTTTTTTTTTTACTTTTTTATTTTAGACATTTTTTAAATATTTTTTAAAAAATATCAATACACTAATAATTATTTTTACATTACACGATGCATGAAAGTTTTGTTCCACCTTTGTTTTCCTTTGTTAAGAAAATATACTTCACTTTTGAGGACAGCAACTTTTTACTGATTCAGGATACCTGTTCAGCACGACATTTACCGTCTCGAAGACGGAACAGAAAGCAAAAAAGATGAACCAGAAACAACACGAAAACACCACAACAAAAGAGTTTGTTTTGTTTTTATTTTTGTTTTTGTTTTTTTTAGGTTCATTACAGACAGTACCTACGCGGGCAGATCTACTTCATCTTTTTTATTTTATATTTTAATGGGCAAGAATGTACTTCGTCTATTCAGCACTCCGTCAGCCACGAGAGGATAGAATAATGGCAGTGTGCACACGTGAAATTATATATATATATTTATTTATTTTGTGAATCAATTTCCTGCGGTCCGTTTGGTCTACGAAGTCATTTCCAGTGGTCTGTTTGGTCGGAAGTATTTGCACATAAAATATTTTATTATATAAAAATCCCTTATGTCAATTAATATAAATATTATATATATGTTTTTTTAAAGAATTGACGTGATCTTATAAGAACAAAACAATAAAATAAGAAAAAAATATACTACCCTCCAATTATTATACATCTTATATTTACATGTCAGAATATCCATAATATTGATACATTACTTCTTAATATTTGAAAAAATTACAATATGTATTACCCGTTAATATCTACTTGTCAAAATCATCTACAATTGTCTATTTTTTTTTTTTATATTTATCTATCTTAATTGTACGAGAGCTATTTATTATTATTATTTTTTATTAATTAGAGGGTGTACATATCAATTTTGCATAATATAAGAAATTTTATAATTGTAAGGTTTATTTTTCTTTATTTGATTTAAAGCTTTTGTAAGGATAAAATTGTTTTATTTTTCTTATTCAGAGGACATATAATCCTTACTCCAACCCCAAAAAAACATTCCACCTCTAGCCCATCATGAAACCAGAACCTTCAGACATAAACCAACTTATCTCAAAAACAGTGGCGTTAACTTGGGATGATATTCTACTGGAACCTGATGAAGAAGAAGCTGAAAAAATCTCCAACCATGTTCTGACTGGGAAGTTAATCTCAGCAAAACCCCTCAACAAGTTCACTTTCCAAACAATCATAAAGGCTGTATGGAGCTTTGTCTCAGGTCTTATCATTGAAGATCTAGGATCTAACACCTTCATTTTCACCTTCCTAACTACAAGATAAAAACAGAGTTTACTCTCAAAGACCAAGGAATTTCAAGGGTTACCATATGATTCTTAAAGAATGGCCACCAGGTCTAAGCATTAGTGAAGTGGACCTTTAGTTCTCAGCATTTTTGGTGCAAATTTATGGTCTTCCTCTAAATAAGATGACATGGAAAAATGCAGAAAAAATTGGTAAAAGTTTTGGGAAATCTCCTGGAGATAGATCTTGTCACATCCTCCACTATCTATGTTAGACGTTTTTTGAGGATCAGGGTTGAAATTAATACTTCAGAACCCCTTGAAGATGGGTTTATTTTACCAAGACCACTTAGCAACCCAGCAAAGATCTCCTTTAAATATGAAAGGCTCTTAGAATTTTGTTACCAATGTGGGTGTCTAGGTCACATCCTTCAAGCATGCCCTATTATCCCAGAACAAGGCTTAGAGCTTCCTTACGGGCAAAGCTTAAGAGCAGAAGGGCAAGAGATGCAACTGAAGAAAACATGGGTGTGCCAGTCAAACTAGATCCCCAAAACTTTGAAGCTCCTGCCGCACTTCCCCTCATCAGGATACGAGAACCAGCACAACAGAGCAAATTCAGTGTAATTAGTGGTGCAACAGCAAAACATCTCTCATCCCATTGCTCTAGACCCATCTCTGATAAAGGAAAAGGAAAGCTATATGCAGATCTCTTAGAAGATTAGGACTAGCAACACATTCTTTACGGCAATCATAGTAGTATCTTCAATGATTCCAAAATTCCCGTTCATCTTCAAGAAGAGAACACGCCATGCACAAACCTAGACAATCCATGCAAAACACAAGGCCCACGTGTCGAGCTCTCAAGCTACCAAAAAAATCCTTCAGAAATAATAAATGAGAGCCAAATTGCAGAGTCTACATTTAGTAATTTGCTGACTCCTAGCCAACAGCACATCTTGCCAAAAAGTCAAATTGATCAACCCTTATCTATAAAACATTCATCCACCTTTAAACATGTGGCCCTATTTGAAAGCAACCTTCTTGGAAAAATGGAAGAAGTACCGCAGCCATATGCCTTCATTCAAACTCTTCATAGTAACCCTGCCGTCAAAATCCAAGATCAAACAAAAAAATAAGAAACCAACATCCCAACAAAATCTGAACCCTCCTTCTTTAACGCACTAATAGCCCAATTTCACAACCTTTCAGGGACTGGAAAACACCAAGGACAGTCCAAGAAATGAGCCCTAAACTTTCCCTTCTTGTCAGTCCACTTGGTGGGGCCTGTTTGTCACTCAGCCCATCTTTACCCAATAACAATAATACCCAGTTAGCCAGCAAACACGAGCAAGAACCACCATTTCGCAGCCCTCTGAATTTATTTCAACCCGATCCCAAACCACCTTGATAAATAAATACGATCTCCTTCCTCACAATACCCCACCAAAAACATCCATGTTTGAAGCCAACTCATCAAGGAAGAGGAAATAATTCTCATTTGGAAGCAGAGCACCTCTCAACCCCTCAAAAAAATGTGTATTTACTTCAGGAATCAAAATAGATCAAATCAAAGAAGTAGAAGCTCTAAAAATCAAAACCCCTTGGATGAACCAACAAGAATAAAAAATGTCAGAACCACAGGACACTTGCAGAGAAGTACAGTACCAAAAAACTTATGGGAAGATCCTCTGTTCAGCGAAGAGATTTGTGAAAAGCAACATATTCAACCCCTACAAGAAATCAGTTGAGGAAGATGTGGGTAATAAGCCTCGTAACTTAAAAATGCCTCTTTTCCTCTCAGTACAATGACCGACGTGGTAGGGTCAAAACTACCACCGTCTCCATCATGAAACTTTTATCATGGAATTGTCGTGGCTTTGGCCGTCCTCATGCAATTAGGCAACTTAAGGCCAGCATCAGGACTCATAATCCAGATGCCATTTTCCTTTCAGAAATCCTTGTAAACCATGTTAATACTGAAGCTATTGTAAATAGACTAGGTTTCTCCCTTTTTGTTCATATTCCCCCATCTGGAAAATGGGGAGGTCTCTTGTTTTTGTGGCGTACTGGTTGTGATGTTGGTCTTGTACATATCTCTAGTAATATAATTTCTATTTTAGTGTATTTTGACCCTTGCCAGTATCCTTGGTTGCTCAATATGGTTTATTGGCCTACTCCTTTGGTAAAAAAGCAACACTTTTAGGACACTCTCAATTCAATCACTGAAACTTATCCTGGCCCCATGTTAGCTATAGGTGATTTTAATTCAATTCTTAACCAATCTGAAAAAATTGGGGGTAAACCTGTTGCCACTTCCTCTACTCCTTCTGGTCTTCACCTCTTCATAGAAAATTTTGGGTTGATTGATTAGGGGTTTTCAGGTCCTAAATTCACCTGGTCAAACAATAGGCATGGTCATCAGAATGTTAGAGAAAGATTAGATAGAGGGATCATGAACATCCAATGGAACAATCTTTTTCCAAATGCATCCATCAATAACCTTATAAGATCAACCTCAGACCACTCTCCAATCATGTTAGATACTACATCTTACCCTTCCACTCCTAGATCATTTAAATTTGAAGAATTTTGGACACAAGATCCATCAAGCATGGATATTATTAAAATGGCCTGGCACACTCATTACATTGGCACCCATGCTTTCATCCTTTCAAAAAAAAAAAATTAAAAGCCACAAAAATTGCCTTAAAACAATGGAATAAAAAATGCTTTGGTCACATACAGACTGACATTAAAAGGCTGAACCATTCAATCTCAGAAATTCAAAAACAAAATCCTACCCCTGAACTCATGTTGTTGGAAGAAAACTTAAAGTGAAATTTAGAAGAACTCCAACGTAGAGAAGAATCTCTATGGCGCTAGAGATCCAAAGTTACATGGCTTACCACCATTGACCTTAATACAAAATTTTTCCATACATCCACTTCTATAAGGAGAAGACAAAATAGAATTGATTGCTTAAAAATTAGCCCAAGACAATGGACTTCTGATAATAATACCATCAAGAAAAAGTTCCAGGATCACTTCAAAGAAATATTCACCTATACTAATCCTGAAACTTCGGATGA
This sequence comes from Carya illinoinensis, assembly GCF_018687715.1. Classification (NCBI taxonomy): domain Eukaryota; kingdom Viridiplantae; phylum Streptophyta; class Magnoliopsida; order Fagales; family Juglandaceae; genus Carya; species Carya illinoinensis. The sequence continues at coordinate 36,060,460 of NC_056758.1, forward strand.
ACTAGCAAGCCTCTTCCCCATCAAAATCAACAGTGCTGACAATCATTTTCTTTGCCAAATCCCAACTAAAGAAGAAATTTCTAACACCATTAGCCAAACTCCATCCATAAAAGCTCCTAGCCCTGATGGTTTCACGGGCCTCTTCTACAAGTTCTATTGAGACGTTATTAAAAATGATATCATTGCAGCCATAAAAAATTTCTTTATTCAAGGCAAACTCCTTAAAGAGTGGAACCACACTAACATTGCCCTGGTCCTAAAGATTGCCAACCCCAATGCTCCCCATCATTTCAAGCCTATTAGTCTTTCCAATGTTTACTATAAAATAATAGCAAAAATCTTTGCAAATAGGCTTAAAATCATTCTGCCGAGCATTATCTCTCCATTCCAAAGCATTTGTCCAAGGGAGATTAATCTAAGAGAACACAATTTTGGCTCAAGAAATCTTCCATTCCTTGAAATAAAAGAAAGGTCGAAAGGGTCTTATGGCCATTAAAATTGATATGTAAAAAGCTTTTGACTATATGGAATGGCCCTTCCTCCTCTCTATCTTCAAACATTTGGGGTTCAATCAAAAATGGATAAACTGGATTAGTGAATGCATATCCATGGTTTCTTACTCCATTATTATTAATGGATCCCCAAATGGTTTCATTCTCCCCTCAAGAGGCAGTAGACAAAGTGACCATTTGTCACCTTTTCTTTTTATTTTAATAAAAAATGGATAAACTGGATTAGTGAATGCATATCCATGGTTTCTTACTCCATTATTATTAATGGATCCCCAAATGGTTTCATTCTCCCCTCAAGAGGCATTAGACAAAATGACCCTTTGTCACATTTTCTTTTTATTTTAAGAAGCGAAGTGATCTCTAGATTCATACTCAGGGAAGAAATGAAAAACCCCATAGTGGGTATCAGTTTTTCCAAAAGAGGACCCACTCTTTCTCACCTCCTTTTTGCAGACGATCTTATCCTATTTGGAACAGCTTCTCTTCAAAATGCCGAAGCCTTTGCTTATTGCCTAGATACATATACTTCATGGTCTGGCCAAAAGATAAACTTTGGTAAATCTTCCATCCACTTTAGTAGAAACGCTCAAAGCAATACCATAAGAGAAATAAAAGAATCATTGAACTTTAAAACAACTCCTCCCAAACTCAGATATCTTGGTCTTCCTCTCTATCTTGGAGCTGACAAAATGAATTTATTTCAAGAAATAAAAGAAAAAATACAAAATAGAATGCAAGGTTGGAAATCAAAGCTTTTCTCTCAGGCGGGTAGAACCACTCTCATTAGATCTGTGGCTAGCACCATTCCTTCTTATACAATGTCCACCATCTGGATGCCTAATAAAATCACAAACCAGCTGGACAGCATCTTTCGAAATTTTTGGTGGGGGCATGCAAACATTAATAGGCATAAGTTCACCCCAAAATCTTGGAAATCAATCTGCATGCCTAAATCTCTAGGAGGTCTAGGTCTTAAAAAACTATATTTCTTCAACAAAGCTCTCATTTCAAAATTCGTTTGGTCTCTTGTTAACAACTCTAATGGTCTTTGGAAAATTTTTGTAAAAAAAAAATATTTGAAAAACTCATCTTTCTTTGTTATTAACAATAAGCCAAATGCCTCCTGGTTTTGGAAAGGTATCTTAAAGCAAAGGGAGTTTATCAAAAATAGTAGGTGCATGTAAATTAACAATGGCATCTCTACTAAGGTCTGGTCTGATCCTTGGGTACCCGGTCTCCAAAATCTTAAACGTCTACCAAATCAAAATATTATAGACCTTGAGCCTAACATGAAAGTGGCAGAGCTTACTTTTGAGGAACCTCGAAGATGGAACACCATTCTTCTACAAGCCCTTTTCACTCCTGAATCTATCAATGCCATATTGAAAATTCCACTCAGCAACTATAACTACTCACATACCCTTAACAAAATAAAATGGATCCATCACTCATCAGGAAATTTTTCTGTCAAGTCGGCTTACACTACACTAACTAGAACCGAAGCACCCACTTATACCGAAAACTCTGCAAACATTTGGAAAAAAATCTGGAAATTAAAAATACAAGACAAATTGAAATTATTCCTTTGGAAGGCTGTGCACCAAATACTTCCCACAAGATCCCTTTTAAAAAGATTCATCCATATGGAAGAAGATCAAAGCCTCTGTCCATTGTGTAACACAGAAGAGGAAAGCCTATCTCATCTTTTCCTCAAATACTCATTCTCAAGAATCCTTTGAAGAAACTCAAGATGGCCTATTAACATTGAAAACTTTGCATCTCAGCCTCTCTCAATATGGATCTTAAACATTCTTAATCCATCATCTGTTTTACAAATTCTAGAAGAGGAAACTCACTCATTCCAACTTTTTGCTTTCGACGCCATGTATAATATCTGGTTTCTCATAAACCAAATTATCCATGATGAAATTTGTCATTCCCCAAACTAGTTTATGTCAAAAGTTTCACAGATTTTTAAGGAGCATAATAGAGCCTAGAACATCAAGTTCAATCAAACAGAAAACAACTGGCAAGCATCTCCACCTAGATTCCACTCTCTATCTTTTGATGTGGCAGTAAGAACTCATGGTAGCACAATAGCATGCATATGCAGAACTGAAGCAGGAACTCCAGTGTATATTCAAACAGATTTCATACATTTCAAAAATCCAAATGTGGGTGAAGCTGCAGCGGCATTAATGGCAGTTCAAGAATCAGTGAATAGAAAACAAACAAAGATCATCATTGAAGGAGACTCTCAAGAGGTTATTCAGGCCATTTCCAATTCAAAGACACCAACAGATTGGGAAATACAGTCAATCTCCAAGGACATCCATCACTTACTCCATTGTTTTGAAAAATGGAGTGCCAGGAAAATTCATCGATTCCAGAATCGATGTGCACATAACATTGCGCAATGGGCAGCTTCCAATCTTGTTTATGGAAGCATTCCCCAGTTTCAAATTCTTGATTGTGTTTTAGAATTTCATAGTGGTAAGGATCCTCCATTTTTCTAGTTTTATGTATAATTATGTATAATTAAGTAGCACTATGGTTTATGGAAACTTTGTAATATTATTTCAGGAATGAAACTTGCTTACAAAAAAAAAAAAACAGCACGTGAAATCTCTCTCTCTCTCTCTCGTTCCAAAACTATAAGCATTCGCATTTCGCTGTGACTGAAAACTGACAAGCATTTGTGGAGACAACAACAAAGCATAAGTTAAAAGGGAACCAGTTGGCATTCAAGGCCGAGGAAAAGGAATGAGAGACTCTCAGTGTTGGTAGCAAATGAACGGAGAATCATATATTAAACATAAATTCGTCCAGCTGTTTTCAGGCTACTCAGAGAGAATCTAATATGGTATCTCACAGTTCGTTGCGGAATACTTAGGATATCAAAAAACAGAGAGTTGTGAAGCATTCCACCATATATTCCAGTAGCAACTACTCACTCCGCGCAGCGAACCTTGGCTGTTTCAAAGCAAAATATACAGCATATTTCCAGTTGTCCCTTATAAAGGTGGCATGCGCAAACAATTACTTTATACGGGTGGTGCTTCGGGTTGTTCTTCTCAGATCAGATGTAGGTCTAGACGCTTGAGAAGGACCAGATCGAACTGCATTTGCATCGCCCGGCTTGCTGCTTTCAAGCCTCTTTCTTTTAGATCCTGAAGGTGGCTGGCCCTGGGTGGGTGCATCTGCCTCGTTCCCTTCCTCTATGAGCTCCGCTTTAGGTGCTACATAATTCCATTGAGTCCCGCAACTTGGACAAACACTTTCACCCTGAAACTCAGTAAAGTCGGCAGATGTATGAAGTATGTGAAATTCTGTTGACTGTAAACATGAGAAGCATCAAGAGTATATACCTTTCTTTGAGAAAATAACTGCTTTAGGCAGTACTTATGAACTCGGACTGTACAAGATTCATTCTGGCACAACTCTGCCTGTCAGAAACAAACCCAGCAAAGTATGAACTTAAATAGCAGTAGCAAATAACTATTCCATTAGTTTGGTTGGAACAAGTGGAGAACTTTTTCCATTACTATTATCCCGTCGAATAAAACATTAGATTTTACTTTGAAACCACTCAAGGACTTGAACAAAGAAAAATAAAGAAGCCCGAGCATGTAAAACTGATTCATTGTACTCGCGATATGAACTACTTGCATATGCATATATATACGCACATGCACATACACATAGATATATATATTATATTGACACTGGGTGTCCGAGAACAGCGTCCCGACTAATTCCGAGAGCACATAAGCCCTCAACAAGAAATTTTTCACAAGTATACCTCAGGTAATCAAGAAAAAAAATCCCCCAATCCAATAGTCCCTAGAGATTGTTTTCGCCCCTAAGAGATTTCAAACTTTAAGATCTTGGAGGGAGCATACCATCAACACCAAGGCCTTTACCACTTGAGCCAATCCCTAGAGGTTCACACACAAACACATGTGTGTGTGTGTGTGTATCTATATATATATATATATATATATTAAAAAGCCAGTATTTACTGATGTGGCAAAGCAGCAACCAGTTACAACCTTCACTCCAGCTTCGTTGCATACTTGACATGGAGGGATATCGTTATTACGGAAATAGCTGCGCAGATCAAGAAAGGATCTGACACCAAGTCCGATGTTACCATCAGGGGTACGAGTAAGCCACTGATCCCGCACAAGTTCATCCAGAGCTTTTTGCTTCTGAGATATTGAGAAATTCTTAAGTGCAGGAGGGACTTGAGTTAGACCGCCCTGTGATTGCGATCCTGTGCCAGTCAAAACCTGAAGATAGACCACATGAAATATCAAGCACAACATCAAGCTTTTAAGAATAATAACTCATTTTTTAACGAGAAAGTGGTGGAACGGTCAAGGGAGCCTACATAAAAGGATGAATTGTCATGAATCTTATCACACTAAAAGCGTACAGTCACTATTTCTGGAAACATCCATTATAGGCAAGCCTGAGTCAATAAACAATGATTCTGCCATAAGATCTGAGAGAATTAGGCCCTACCTAGATACGTGTCCAAAGTTTTGCTGCACAATATTTTCTGTGGCAAGTAATAAATAACTGTTCACATGCACCATATAATGCCAAGGTCAAGTAGAAAAAAGACCATATAATGCTAAGGTCAGTTTAGCTTCATTTCTTGTTTTCTTCTTCCTTGTTGGTATGAGCTTGACCATGGTGTCATGGTCGTTCTTTTTTATTGATCATTTGGAGTACTTTGTGCAGAGTTAAATCAATGTTTCTAGGTACTACAATATTTCCTTTAATGTGAGATATTGAAAATATGTCTGGCTAGATTATGCTGGCCTTCCCTTAGATTTTTGCAAGATGACACGTTTTGTCCTTTAATTTGGCCTTCACTTTATCTACTAAGATGTGTTAGAAATTCAATTTCATCGTCTTGACTCATTAACACAGCATGTTAATGAATCTCATATCTCAACATTTTTATTGGTACTAAATAAAAAACTTATTTCTAAGGAGAAAATCCCCTCTTCTACAGCACTCCACAACACAAACACCACCTTCGACACCATAAAACTTAAAAAGCTCTGTCTAAAAACTCTTTCTTTCTCATTTTCTCTCTCACCCGAAGTATTTTTCTTTTTGAAGGATGTTGTATTCCATGATTCTGTGGAACATAATTCCCTAAAACCAGGAAAAAAAAAATCAGAAAATGCAACATAACAAACTCTATCATGGCAGCTCAAAGAGGGCGGAACAAAATAAAGTGGGAGAAAATCAAGCAGTCTGTTGAAGGTAATTAATTTTGGTACACTATTGTACAGAGAATTTCCAGAGGAAGGAAGGACATCCATCAAATCAAGGAAGGTTAGTCTCTGCAACATACTGAAGAAATAAGTTTGCCTCCACGTGTGTTGGAACTGCCGACTTTTTCTTGGGGGGGGGGGGGGGGGGAGAGGAATGAGAAGTGTAGAGGTTCCGTTAATGAGATTCTTGATATGGAGGTTTGATAAAATGAAGGGAATCAGAGGAACCCATTTCTTGTGGACTACTGATGGAGAGGTTAAAAAAACTTGATCCAACAACATATGGCCGGTATTTTCACATCCTTCGATGGTGCCATGAACTTTCCACTGTAGCGATTAAAAAAATTAATATATTTTGCAGACCACTATTCATATTACAGTAGCAAAATATTGTAAATGGCACCTTAACAATTCTAAAATTTCAAACTTAAGTTCTTTTCCCTAGGTAAACTTTGATGGTAAAATCAAGCTCCTTAGCCTTGATTTTGATCTCTATTTCTCTCTCTCTGAGTTTATAACAAAACTAGTATAACTCCTACAGTGGGATTTTCTAATGCTAATTTGTTTGCCCACTTATAGCTGATGTATAATATTTAGTTGGATTTGCATCACTCAACTTGCTAACTCGTATTTGCAGCACATAAAACATTAGTGCATCAAACAAGGTCATATGTTTCTTGATAAAGAACAAGTATTCTTAGCAAGATTCAGACCTGAGTCTCCAAGCGTATATTAAGGACATCGATGTCAGATATGCTACCTTCCGCTGCAGCATCTTGCAGAATTGCTTCTATCTGATATTTGACATAAAAAAGAACACAGCATGACTCAATATGGATGAAGCCATTCAAATCTCATACTTTTAGACATCCAACTTCTATTGGCATAAAATATTTCACAGAGTTTGCATTGAGAAAAGCCTCATGTAGCGAGCATGTGATTAAATTACCTGTCTTTTCCTCATCATTCACCAAATAATAACTAAGGATAATGCAATTTCAAGTGAATGTTCTGACACTTTCCTCGATCAATATTTCCCCATTATTCCACTAGTAACAGATCTTCGAAAAAAGTAATAAAGATTCGTATATTTTTAAGTTAATTATATTCTTAATGAACACAAGAGAAGAATATGAGAAAAAATTAAAAAAATGGCAACAATCAAGTTGCAAGTAAACCCAAGTTATGTTTTACCATCTGCAACATAATTTTCATATTGAGTTGATCATTTCAAGTTGTAGAGTATCCAATACAAAAATCTTAGCAGAATTCCACCCCACTAAAACAATGACTGAAAATAATAAGCGTTGCATCAACTAAATATATTGTCCACTAACCAAATTAGAAAATAAAAATTTCTTTCAATTTAGTATAAGTTTTAACCAGCCTTACAATTGCCTTGAAGAAAGCAATCTGGGGAACCGAATATTTCGTTCCCAGATTGGACTGTTCGTCAGAAATATTATTGACCACCCCATAGTAAATCCGTCCATCGTATTGGTTTCGGAAGCCCCGTAACTCACACTGAACATAAGAAAGTGACTTATTTATCTTCAGGAGGTATTCATCAAATAGCTGTTTATGAGCACCTGTATCAAATATGACAACCTAAATCACATAAACAAAGAGATGCTGCTGATGGAGATGTAAGAGATAATCTGTTATCACTGATACTAGCTTGATCCTGGTAGTCAATTTCTGTCGAACTTCGAGAACCACAGGAAGTCGGGGTTTTTAGGTTGAGCGGGTCAATTGCAAGGACGAAGGGGAAAGGGGTTGTAAATGTAAAAATACAAGAAGAAAGAGAGAGAACCAACGACATCTGGAAATATCATAACAATATAAAAAAGTGAATTATTGGAAAAGAACAGAAAAAGAAAAGGGGGAACGAAGGAAGAAAGAGGAAGAGGGATACCTGAGTTTTTGCCAGTGAGGGCGGTGAAGATGGAATGGAACTCATCGTCCCTGAGAGGGCCACGTGATAACAAAGCTTGAATGAGGGTCTGGTGTCTCCAGCTCAGCTCCGACATCACTGGCGGCAATTCGGGAACCCTAATTTTTTCGAGGGAGGCAGAACGGAACTGAAAAGGAATGGAGAAATCGAAAAACTAGAATGCTGCTGCGTCTTCCAAAGGCGGGAAAATACCGGAGATTACTTCTCCGTATGGCGGGAGATATCATGATCTATCTCTCTCTCTCTGTCTTCGTATTTTTTTCTGATACTGAGAAATTGATTTATTCAATATAAATCCTGTTTTAATAATCCGGTAGGAATATATTTAAAATAACTTTATTATTAAACCGGCGTTTAAAAACCACCCTTATATGATATAATTTAATTTAAAAAATAAATTTTAAAATTTAAATATTATAAATTATATTTTACTATTTATAAAATATAATTTATAATATTCAAATTTTAAAATTTATCGTCAAAATCAAATTATACAATATAATCATTTTACTAAAAATATTTTATGCAGGAGCTTGAAGATAGGATTTTTTCAATCAAATTTCCAGCATGATCAAATTTAAATTTGGTAGTTTTTAAATTGCATTTTTTTTTTTTAGAAAAAAAAAAGGGAAATCTGATGCCCAAGAAATGTATTACCTCTGCCTTCAAAAGAGAAGATCTCGAGTTCGACTTACGGGAGAAAATAGATTGCTGAGGCGAAGAAAAAATCACCATACCTTCGTTTCCATCGTGAATGATTTCCCAAAAGAAAATTTTCAAGTACCCATATCATATTAGAATAAGAAAAACCCGAAAAAGTTGGTGTTACACGTCATATGTACCACGCAGCGAATACCATATACGAGAGCACACTTTTATATGTCGCTTAGATCCAAAGGATAAACCTTATTTAGATGAAAGGCTATATGCCCCAGAGCACATAGGCACAATGGTTTATACATGAAAAAGCTGTTTGAAACATATATACTAGTAAGTGCAGGAGCTTCACATCCTTCAGTGCGGCTTCCCAGGTCCTGAATGTAGCTGAAGCGTACGGCTTGGGACAACCTGAAGAACACCGGGTTGTTCTACCAAAAAACATATATATTATTGTATGGAGACTGGAGAGCATTGTATTTCTCAGCCTAACAATGTTGATAAAAACCACTACAAGATGCAGAACAGACCTTTAATAAACGAGCTTAACTCTAAAATAAATCAGCATCTTATAAATAACACAAGCCAGAAGAGATTGCATTTATATAAGAATTATAACTAAAATTAACAGACTATTAAAAATAAGACCACTTCATAAGTTTAGAAGCTTATCTAGATAACATTGCCAGTTGGTGCCCAGCTCAACACTAGATTCTATAGTCAATGCATCGTCAAAACTTAAAAAAAAAACATAAATAAAAAACCATAGGGGTTGGCTCAAGTAGTAAAGGCTTTGGGTTTGGGGTTATGCTCCCCTTAGGTCTAAGGTTCAATTTTCCTTGAGTACAAACAATCTCTAGGAGCGATCGAACTGAGAGATTTTTCTCTTAAATTACCCGATGTACACTTATAGGAAACTCCTTGTCAAGGGCTTGTGTACCCTTGGGATTAGTCGAGATGCTATTCCTTGACACCCGGTGCCAAAAAAAAAAAAAAATTCCAAAAAAAAAAATTATTATTCTGAATGGAATTTGAGAGTTTTGTCTAGTAAAGAAAGGAGGGTAGTAAATATATTTACTATAACGGTACATAACCATTGTACTTGAGTAACTAACAAACATGATAAAAAAAGAGGCTACAATCTAAAGTATAAGCTAATAAACATTGGACATGAATTTGTAACACCCTGGATTTGGTATGAGTGGGGAGATACATGAGATCCCTCATTGCATAGGAGGGAGAAATTATTGGGGCTAATCATGATTCCAGATACAAAGTGGCTGGAACTTTCCTTGGATTGTCACAGCTAGAAGTGTGAGATTTGAGACGTGTCCACTACAACAGAATGACCTAACGAGGATATCAAGGATTTAAACAATGGGGGAAAGATTGTAATATCTCGGACTTGGTATAAGATGGTGGAAAATGAGATCCCACATTGGTAGGGAGGAAAACCTTATAGGGTATTTTTTTTTTTTTTTGGGTGGGTTTATAATTATTCCAATAGGTGCCAATTATAGGGTTTCCTTTTCTTGGGTTGTTACATGTATATCCCTTCATATAGGAAAATAAAATTCGCCTAGAAAAGCCCGGCTCAGGAGGATCACAAACAATCCAACTGGCTGTATGCAAGAAAAATGCAAGGCAGTCTTTCAGCAGACGTGTAAATTGATTTTGCATGATGATGGAACAAGACAATTAAGGAAGCAAAAAGGAGAATAAAGATCAGGAAACAGAGACTAAAGGCCCTGTTTGGATAGCGAAAGTGTTTAATCTCATCCTACCTTATCTCATCATTACAACTTTCTCAGATTTCCATACAAAATATAATAAATAATTCAACTTTTTCAAATCTCAAAACAATAATAATATTAAAAAAATAATATTATAACAATATTTTATTCAACTTTCAACTTTCATTTAAAACCATCTCATCTGATCTTACTATCCAAACCACACCTAAATCATCAAAGAGTTCAATTTATTGTAAACCCTACAATGATTCCTATTTTTTCTCCAAATATATAAGTAAGATCTAATCAAATTCCATTTTAGATGGGCCGTGCAAGATATGAAAACTGTCAAGGTGAAAATGGAAAGTACACAACATAATGACATAAGAACCACATACCATCATGTGGATAGTTCATTTCAACGCAATTCCTCACTTTGAGCTAAACTTTCCATTTACAATCAACAGACAAAAGTCTAAAATATGACCTTGCTCGACAATTTTAAATTGCAGAACATCAATCTTTTGCATTCTAACCGTGAGATATACAATTGAAAGCACAAAATATAGAATCATCAAGAAGAAGAACAGGTCATTCTTCACAAACTTTACCCTAGCACGATATTAAAAATTTGATATATAAATCCGATGTCAACTTTCCATTTGGTTGTTGTCTTGGTTTAAAAAATATAACAGCGATAATAACAAAGAATATTTTGGTGTAATGTATTTTTTTTTATCCAGTCAATTAAGATGCAAATTCCCCCAACCAATATACACCGTAAGATAGCACAATTCAACACTTGTGAGTCTACGACTCCATTTTTTCCCCTTAGGTTTCTCAGTAACCAAACAGATGTCCAATGGAAATATAATTAAATATAAAAAAAGAAAAAGTGCGTATAAATTAATTATCAAAATACTATCATAGCAATCAATTACTAACAATTTTTTTTTTGGGGGGGGGGGGGGGAGTGAAGAGAGAAAGAAAGTGCATCAAATATAATATATATTTAAAAAAAAAGGGAGAGGCATACTTGAAATTTGGGAAACCTGGTCGGGCGTAAGCTTAGCTGAGAATCCACTAGCGGCGGTCTTGTAACTATACAACAGAGCCTCTTTTGCAGCCGCCTCACTTTCCAATACAAATTCATACATAATAACAACAACAACCAATCAATACGCGTTCACCCACCCACGCAGCACAGATATATACGTAATTGAATAAAATTTATCGTAGTTGAGAGAGAGAGAGAGAGAGAGGACCTGCCGAGGACGGCGGTTAGGGTACGGATGTGGTAAGCCTCTGGATCCTCGCCCTGGGGCCTTTCTGTGTACACGATTTGGACCGACGCTGAAGAAGAAGAATCACCAGGCTTGGTGGTGGGAGCAGACTCGGCCATTGCGGTCGAAATCAACAGCAACAAGGATAAAAGCAGCGGAAATGTCGAAAACAGAAATGAAAAGCTTCTAATTCGCAGACCCATATTACCTTCCCTGTTTTTCCCTCTCGCCTTTTATAACCAAAGCCGCCCAAACACCAATACAAATGCTGTCCGACAAAAAGAATTTAGGACAATCGACTGGCGATTTTCCCATTACTATTCTTATCTTTTGTCGAGTAATTTAACACGTGTCAATGTGTCATGCCTCTCACATTAAATAATAAATAGTGAAAAAAATCTAGGAATTGGGGAAAAAAAACTAATAGAATGCAGCTGAATGAGATGGATTATACAGAGCCGCTTTGGGATAGCCCAATTGTTTTTGGTGAAAAATAGCGCTCCAACTAGATGGGTACATAAAGAAAAAGAAAATTAGTACAATACACTGCATAGCAGGTGATTAAATCCTTCAATAACAAAATAGATGCACCCATTCGGCCCTCCCTTCTCGTTCGAATCCCACCCTTCCCCAATGCATAGCAGGTAAATAATGAACTCCATCGATTTATTAGGCAAAATACACTAGCATTTGTAAGCAAAAAGCTCATGGCTATAGGAGATGCCCGTGATGCTTGAAGATTGGTTTCTTGAATGTCATGGAAAAATTTGCTTCTCAGTAACCCCATGAAGTATAAGCAAAAATATATTTGTAAGTATAATTGTGTATTAATCTGTGTACTAATGTGATGTGATTGGTTAAAAAGTAAATTTTATTGAAAACAATGTTAATTTAAATTTTAAGTATGAATAAATTAGTATTAACACACAGATTAGTGCGCGACTGTGTTTGTATATAACAAAACTCAAGTATAAAGACGTTTTCCAAATTCTTCTTCCAAATAACTAATTCCAAAATTTACATTTACAATTTCATATATAGGACAAAAAACAGTTGCAAGTTCGTTGTCATGCATAATGGGAAAATTATAAGGGTATGGTTAGTGGCTACATTGCATAAACAAATTTGCAGAAAAATATCAGTGTCCAATAAAAATATTCCAGATCTCTTAAATGGTGTCCATTGCAAGTGTTATAGCCTTGCATTTGATTGAATGTTCATTCATTTGGACAGCCCCTATTTGCTAGCACATCGTGTTGGTTAAAGATGTGGAAAAACAGAGTTTTGGGAATCTTCATGTCCACACCCTTTTAGCGATTGATTCTTGGACAATTAGGAGGCAAGCATGGTGATAGTGCTCGTCGTGTTCATGCTTGTCAGGGATGAGTGGGGATGAAGATTACACTTGATGCACAACATCGTGCTGGAATGAAGAAAGTGGATAAATGGGGATGACTTTGAGTTCTTCTAGAATTGGAAATTGGAATATGAAAGAAGGGGATGAGTGGGTTCGAGTGTAAGCCAATGCATGGTATGTAAATCAAAATGCTTACGTGGCAGGCTGCTATTGGTGAGCTGATTTTTTAACAAGACCAGACTGGCTGGTCTCCAGATTTTCTTGGGATCATATCATTAAAATTGCTTTTATAACTACAATTTATTTATTTTTTATAACTCAGAGTTTGAAGTATAATTTTGTGTATATTCTAAAATTATCTAATAATTACTCCCTCCATCCCCATGTTAATAATAAAGAAATGGAGAGCAGATTCTACCTCCTATTCACCCCTCGAGAGTGACCTCTAAAAGGTGGTCACTATACTCTGCACTTCGCTTAGTACAACAAAGGGTTATCTAAACAACCGTATGGACTTTTTACTTAATATGCAAAAAAGAAATACATTAGCCACAAAAGGATTATACAAAAATGAATCCACAAACTGAGGTACCTTGATGCAGTATATCAGATTGTAAAGTTACTTTTAGTGTAAAGTAGATCTAACGGATCATATGAAGTCATGTCAGTTTGTGAATTTACTTTTGTGTAATCTTTTTGTGTCCGTAACAGTTCTCATAGGCAATAAGATTCAATTTCGACTTTGCTGCTCCATAATATCAAAGTGATTCACTATATTCTCATTTTGCAGTCTCCAATGCTTGGTCGTATGCACCATGTAAGATTGCATGCATTTTGAGATCCTCAATCTTTGATACCACCTCTTCAGCCAATGCACGGCTGCCATGGCCCAAATTCAAATGAATAAATCTTATGTTGGTGTGATCAGAGATTTCCCGGAATGCATTTATAGCATCTGCAAAAGCAACTTCAGCTTTGTTCAATTCTCTACTTTCAGGCCTGTTACGACCCAGTTCATTGCAGACCCACCCCTTCTTCTTGACAACAAATTGGAGTTCTGCTGAACCTGAGGGAAGTCCACCCAATGCCTGTTTAGCTTCTTCATAACAACTTAGGGCAGCTAAAAGATTATCCTCTGCATCTCTCACAACTGGATCCCCGAGGTACTTAAATATCCCACCATTTTTCACTTAGGGTAGAAAACCCTCCACTTTTTTAGTATTATTTCCCAAAGGTTTTAAACCAAAATTATCAGTACAAGCAGCCTTTTTGAGGCTTTCATCACCTTTATCGTGCTGTAGATGTCCACCATCAAAACTCTTACCATTGACACACTGTCCATTTGGTGACGAAAATGGTCCTCTTCGAGGTCTCCCCAAAGTGAGCAGGATGCGCTCTTTTCACATATGATTTTTTTTTGTGTTTTCTGCCATAACCTACTGAGAGCCTATCTGCATCGCTACTGCTTGCGCTGCTCCCACTGCTTGCCCTGTCACTCTGGCAGCTGTAATTTAACAATGAACACGAGATACAATTCTGGTTATTCTGCCCCGGCTGCTTCTTGAGCCTTTTAACTTCCTTCACCACCTCAGAAAATATTCACAACCCTCTAATATTGGATTTTGGTTCTGCTTATATTGATATCTCTTTACCATATATCATATGGAACTCAACATAAACGTCTCCAACTAGAGTCCACACCCTGGCAAAAGGAGGTAAGTGGAAGAGTACTGGTCAAAATAAGAGAAGCATCTGTAGAGCTGGATTTCTCATCTTCCACATCATTATTGTATGATCTTGTTTTTTCATTTCTTTCATTGAATTTCTTCTGCAATGATGAGCAACTGATCATTGAAGAAATGAACCTTGTGTCTTCAAGATGCTGAGGCATTGATCCGTAAATAGAACATGCCAACTCTATAACCTTCAATGCCTGATGCAACTGACCATCCTCCTTTTAAGCTTGACCAAGTGCCAAATATGATCCTCCATGCAAAAGAACAACTTTCCACAACTTATGGTCCAACTTCGATGTTGGAAGCCATTCCCGAATGTCACAAACTTCAATACAGTCTGCATCACCACATGCACAAACAGAAAAACTAATAGATGAAGGCAGCGTCTCATCAGTTCCACTGCCTTCATCCACCAGCTCAAATTTAGTGCTCTGCAGTCGGTGCATCCATCTGAGAGACTTGATAGCCTAAGAAACATGATTTACTGCAGCTAACTTAGAGGAAATGGGATCAGCAACAGTTTGAACTATTGTTGGAGATGCCTTGCACAGTGGAAAAATTTAATCTCTAATGGAACTTGGTTCAGCTGCTCCTGGATCTGTTAATTCCGTGTTACCAGCTCCAATCAGAAAATTTTGCCTCCAAATTCATCTTGACAGAAGCCTCTGATACTAAATTTTGAAAACCTTTTGTCCATCCTCGTATGGTTCATCCTCTGCAATTAATGAGGAGACATGCCCCACTAATTCAGAATTGCCGCTTACAAAGTCTGAGGATTCTTCCTCAGCATTAATAATTGTAACTTCATATTCTACAGGAAGAGTTTCTGATGTTAAACCCAGTTCTTTGTCATAATTTAAAATGAGCCTTGCAAATTGTTCATGAGCAAATGCACGTACAGAAGCAAATGCAAATGGTGTGACCTGTCAAAACATGGATGAAAAACCCAATTAAAAATGGGTAAACACAAAGATGAAAACAAGATTTCAGAAGTTCACGCCCACCTCTCATGTAATGTCCCATAAATACAAGCTTGCAGCATCATATGTTTCATTACTGAACAGAAGTAAGTCACTGCCCAAAAGCATATGGAAATTGTGAAACTGCCAAAACAAGACCCTAAGAAACCCATCATTACCAATTCTTATATGTTTTTAAGACTCCTGCATTGAGCACCTAGGCTTCTCACCCACTTGTGAAGCCTTTTTTACAGCATCCCACCCTTTACTTCTCTTATTCTTCTTACTTCCCCAAAAGAGGCTATCCTGTTTGACTTGAGGATACTTGGAACAACACTATCACACTTCCCCACAAACTGAGTTCTATTTCCTCCAGGAAGAACAGAAGAGTTTTGACTGCTCCTGTGATGAGACATGATGAGTTGGACGACAATCACAAGCCTCCATTCTAATCGAGTGCACGGCAAAGTTCAAAAATAAAGAATCTACAGATTTTTACTGATTCTTGTGTCTTCTAATAAACTTCTCTCTCTCTCTTCAACATCAGGCCTATGCTTGACAAAATAGAATAGACATCATGAGCTTGTCCCTTTAACAGAAAACCAAACTCAACAATTGTGGTTGGTCATTAAATATTTTCCAACAATTAAATCAAGGTTTTGACCAACATGGTTAGTTTATCATACAAAAAAAGATCACTAAAAAAAATTTCCCATACATGACAAATGACATTTAGGTGAGGTTTGGTTTGAGAGTTGAGATGAAAACATCTCAACTTGTTTGGTATGGAGAGAGCCCTCTTGTATCCAAACGGTCATTGCTTTATATTTGATCTTGATTTCAGATATCTCAGTATGGTGTATTGACATAACGCCTTTTGACATGTGGGGAAAGCTTTTGCTTTTTCTCCACGCAACCTGTTATTTTGTCTGGACTGGACGAACAGTCCGACATGCAGGGAAAGCTTTCTGACATGTATGTAATTTTCCGGAATGGTGATTACAATTTTTTTTTCTTTTTTTCTGAGATGCAAGGAAAGCTTTCTACATTTACATAATTTTTTGCTAGAAACAGGTGATAAATTTTCATTACTAAATTTCAATAACAAATGGAATTTTATAATTTCTAATTCATAATTAGAATCATATATATTATAATAAAAATTTTGATTTTTGAAAATTATTGATTAATCTAAATTCTAGAAAAGATTTGTTATTAATTATGTGATTTTAATATTTTTTGGGTATGTAATTTATTATTTGCTATAATGACACTAGGTTGAAACCATCTCATCTCACTTCTAAATCCAAACACACAAATTTTTAAAAAACAACTTAACTCATCTCAACTCAACAATCTCACTACTATTCACAAATAATCTCAACTCATCTCATCTCATCTCAACTTACTGTCCAAACCACCCCTTACTTTTTGAAACTAAACATTATTGGAAACTCCATTGGGAGTTGTAATTCTCAGAGATCATCAAATGAATAGACAAACTTCAATCGTACACGTGCACCGAGAAACAAGTCCTGATAAAATTTAATAGAATTACAAATAAAGGAACATATAGAAATAACCACCCAGTATTTAGAATAAGAGTCTGTCCAACATGATGAACAGAAATTGACAGTCATGCCTCAGAATACGGCATTTAAAAGATCTGCTTCAGAATGTCAGCAGGAGCAATAACATCAAGAAAAATGATATTATTACTACTTAACTACAACTTATTTACAACTCTTTTTATATTTGATTTTTTTTTAATTTTTTATTTTACTTAATGATTAAGGAAGTGAGTATTAATAAAATTATATTTTTTTAAAATTTTTTCTTAATGATTAAGGATGTTAAAAAAATACTTAAAAGAAAATGAAATAAAAATAAAAAAATTTGAAATACACATTAGTGGTAAATAAGTTGTAATAGAGTGGTAACTCTATCACTACCCTAACATCAATCCCATTCCCATACTCAACCAAACTTGACACTGCAAGGGCCTCACATTTCCTAGAAATATTTGATGTAACGGAACCACCTTCCCAAGGTAAATCTACCAAGAACGAGCGCCAATGCAAATGATTAAGGAAAGAAGCATTATCTGAATGCTGTTCACATTGGCATGACAATTACAAAAATAAAATATAATTTAAACATGCTAGAGATACTCTCAAACCTAAAAGGCTTTAAGTTAGCCCCTGGTTTATTGATGTAATATCCCAACTTGTGTATATGAAGGTGATGAATGGAATCTCATAGTACTTGGGAGGGAGGGAGGAGTTCAAAACCTTTATAACAACTTCAAGGATTTTTAATCATAACATGACTAATCCTTCTAGAGTATGGATTCGGATGTTATGTGAATGATTTCAAGGGGTTTCAATTATAACATTTTTTAGACGATGAAGTTACCATTAAAAAAAAATTGTTCTGGATAATGAAGGTGGTGTGTAGGGAAAATAAAAGGAAACAAAAAACTACTCCAAACTGCAGGAAGGAAATTAAGGAGCAAAAAATCAAGAGTAAACTAGGTTTTAGCAATATGATTGGACTATGGTTTCAGTAAAAAAAAGAGTAGAACAGAATCCAAATACTTATATATGTCCAAAATTTTCTAAGGATGTAGTGGTGGAGTGTTTCTGGAGTATATAAATCTATAGTCGCTCATCATTTTATAGATGCTTCTAGTGAAAGAGGATTATTAGCAGATATCCTAGAACAAACTTGCTCATTAAAGTCGTTGAGCCCAAAAATTACAAACCGATGCGTGAGCGGGTAGGCAATAATTGCAAGAATCCTGAGATTAAATGCCTTTCTCTATGTAACGAAGTCTCTTCTTATAAAAACAAACGAAACGATGTGTCGAACAAATTCAGGAACAAAAAGAAACAAGTCCATCAAAAGACACTTTACGGATGACAATGGTAAGAAGATCAAGGCCAAAATAACCCAAATCTTGAGTCAATGTGAATCGAGAACGATATCATTCAATTTATTTATCCGGTAAGCTACAAGAATGCACTATAAAATGCAAAAAGAATCGGTGTGTACCTCCAGTGGCCTTGGGCTGCACACCGGCAATAGGAAGAACCTTGTCTGGAAACTTCGAGAGAAGCGGAGGCGTATTGGGATCCGTCTCCGTCGGAAGCATCCGATAGCGTGGAGCAGTCAGTCTTTCGTCAGAACAAAAACAGAAATAGAATTACGAAAATTTTCAATTGCCAAGAATTTCAACCGTAACAACTTAAGGAAAAAGAAGAGAGAAAGAGAGGGAGAGAGTTACGACTGGCGCGAGGGGACGAGAGAGGAGGAATTGAAAGAATGGAAGGAGTTGTCAGTGGGAACTGGGGTAGAACCACAGAGGAAACCGACGGGTTTGGGCCTGACGACTTCAAGTCTTCCGACGCAGGAGCAGTGAAGGTCTCTCCCTGATATCGCCATGGGGGGTCTTTCTTCGAGTAAGCTAATATGACGACGGTGATTGGTGCGGTCTCTTCCTCTTTCTGTAGCGAAAGAACTTGGCCTAGATAACCAGTTGAGCACGGCTACAAGCGATGGCGATCTTCTACTCCTACTTGACATTTCTAAACGAGGTGGTGGGCGTCGTTGCTCGATTGCTAGAAGAATTTTGAGCAGCGCAATTCTTTGATGCATAATGCTAACTGCTAAGTCCACTGACAGACTGTACTGAAAAATTGTATATTAGTATTGAAAAAATTTAGTTACAAATATAAATACATATTAATATACGTATTAATTTATTATAATTTGTTAAAAAATAAATTTTATTAAAAATAGTGTTAATTTAAATTTTAAATATGAAGAAATAAGTATTGATACGCAAATTAATACGCAATTTTACTTGTACGTAGCAAAATTTGTTAGTATTTAAAAAAAAAATTTTGTTTTATTTAAATAATTTAAAAAAAACATATACATATGCTTTAAAAAATAAAAAAGTAAACTACACTGTTCCATACCCATCTAGCACTAGCATTGACTTATGCATTTTTATCTTCATTTTTAAAATTGAATAATATCCCTTTAAATTTATCTATATTGACTTATGCATTTTTAAATTTTTACATACCTATAAATAGTATTTTTTTTTTAAATTTAAAAAAATACTATTCAGTCTTCAAACATTATTTTACTGTTTTTTTCTCATACCTATTGAAATCAACTTTGTATAGTTTATATTAAGATAATTTTGATATATAAAATTTATATTAAGTTGATAATATAAAGTGGATGCTAATCGTAAAATATATATATAAAAAAATAAAATTTTAAAAATTATAATATTTTATTATCATTTGGTTCAAAGATACATAATCTAATATGAAATTTTTTTTAATATATAAAATTAATCTTCAAAAGATATGATTTTGATGATATATAGAGAAGCAAATGCTAGTCCTCAGTCCGAGCATTATCCTGACAGTGATAGATAACGAGTCAACGACCTTCCCAGAGATGCATCATTTTTTTTCGGAATACCAGAGATACATCTTGGTTTTAAAATCTCGTTAAAGAAAATTATATTTTAGTCTAAAGCATACTTAATAAAATGCTTCCATAACTTAATATAAATTTAAAGATTAATTTTAAAATTTAAATCTTACGCATCAAATTAATTTTACCATTTAGATGGTGTGGATAATATGTTTTATACAACAATTTGAAAATAACTCTTTATCAATTAAAATTATCATGAAAAATAATTTGTAGAGTCCTATAATGAACAAGTCCTATATTTTTTCTTTGAAAAAATAGAAAAATTTAGAATCCATATAAAATAATCAAATTTGCATAGTTGACCCAATTTGACTTGGATGACTTTATATGATATTACTCTATTCTTATCTATCTATTATAATTTTGAGAGTAAATAGAAGAATTTTTTTTCCGGACTCCATAACAAAATTATGAAAAGGATTAAAATTAGTTATAAATAATTATATTTGAAAACCTTTATATGAATAATTAGAATACCTGACTAACATAAAAACAACTAACCAAAGCCAAGTCAAAACATGACCCTCTCCGAATTCAAGGATAAAAACACTTATCAGAAAAATAACCTACTCAAAGTAAACGATCAAACTAATTAAGGTCCTTTATTAACATGGCCTTCAAAAATGCTATATTTATGGCACAAGCAACATACAAACAATGTAATGCTGTCTGTCAAAAGTAAAAGCCAAAAAAATTGGAGAAAGAAAAAAAAAAAAATTAAAAGGGGGAAAAAGGCAGTAGTAGATCATAGGGGAAATACAAATTGAAAGAATATGGATTTCATTCAATTCGACGGATGAACTACAATACAAAACTTGCACATACACGTGAGACAGCGAAATATAATAAACAAGAATAAGAGGTTTTGAAACATATTTTCATCGGCGTCTATGTCGGGAGAAACTTGGTGATCCGGTGACATGTGTGCCTCTGTAATTTTTGCTGGGAGAATCTAATGGTCCCCTGAAAGAAGCATAAGCAGATTTTGCAGGTTCTGGAACCGAGTCTAATGGAATTGACTCCACAAAGCATGCTGTGTTGATACGAGTTCTCTCAAGCTCTGCTTCGAGTACCTCAGAACTGTACTGCTGTGCAAGAGCCTAAAGCCATAAAAGAAACAGACCAATTAATGAAGATTGAATATCCAACACCCAACTCTTTTTTTATATATATAATAACTAAAATCGAGAATAACAATGCTGCAATGGATAAACATTGCTTCCGCCGTACTAAATCAAGACCCTGATGGATAATATAACTAAAAACAATTATAATAACTAAAATTAAAAATTAAAATGCAGCAACAAAGAAACATTGCTTCTGCCGTTAAGCTAATTCAAGACGCCCATTTATAAGCAATAAGAACCCAGGTTTAAATTCCAAAGATCTCATGCTACCGTTATTGCCTTTGTCATTTGTGCATGATAATCAAGCAATCTATACTTTTAAATCCATTAGGGCGTGCTTGTACCCTGATAGAGTCAATTTGTTCAAAGCATTCTCCTGTGTTAGGCATACTAAAAGAAGAAAATACAAGAGTAGAAGTTTCTTACAATCAGGTCGTCAGGTGACACAGTCATCCCTTGCTGTCTATCGTCTGTAAGTGCATCTTCACTCCCACGGGTTGGTCGGCGGTTATGCCCTGGATTTTCCACAGCCTCAGTCATGCTCTCAGTAGCTTTCTCCAGAAGCACCCCTTGCAAAGACTTCAGCGACTCCCTTGCATCAGGTGTAAAATATGGATTCAATACAGTCTCGAAATATTCAAGCTGCAGAAGATACACAGGAAATAATTAACCATTTAACCAATGAGCTCCTCCATGGGAAGGTGAGATCATGGTCTTAAAACCCACAGCGTGCATCGCTAACCCACTAACAAAAAGAGGGCAAAAGAGGTGGTTGAAGGTATCTTAAAATGGTTAGTGAGTCTTAGTCACAATTTGAATGGAACCACTGAAGTGAAGTAAAACACTATAATTTCTGTGACACGTGAGGCATGGTTTCTTTTCTGTTTTTGTTTGACAAGTAATCAAGTTTAAAAGAGTACTTGCTAAAAGAACATCATTCCTCCAAAGACCCAAGAATTGAAATAACTATATTTGTTGTTGTGCATTATTACAGCCATGTGAAATTTAAGAAACCAGCAGTTTGATTTAGGACTTCAGTAAAGAAAGTAGAACACCATGTATTACCTCAAGCATGAGTTGACAGAAACCATTTGCATCAAGTGACCTAAGATCTTTGGTTTTGTTTTCATGGAAAAGGCTGAGGAAAGTATCAATCAGTCCTTCCACAAGAATACCGAGTGTCTTGTCCAAGAGGCGCTTAGCACCAGCAAAAACCTGCAATAAACTTGTATGTGATCATTCAGGAAGTAAACATTTCATAATTTTATGGTAATATAGCCTTTGCAGTAACATGAAACTAAACAGCAAAGTTAAGCAAGTAAAGTATAAATTCAATTTTCAAGATCAAGCTAAAAGACGTGAACAAGGAAAACATATATTAGAAAAAAAGGACAAATACCCCAGAGTGCATGTATTGAGTACCTCTGCGTGAACAGCTACCATGGTATGCAGTAACTCCACAGCTGCATCACGCACACCCTGCCAGAAACCAGCATTTAATAATTCTATTTTGGGGACACCAATGTTTGCCTAAGAAAGTTAGGCAAAAAAGAAAAATATACAAAACTACTTTATTATAATTAGTAAGTTCACTTGTTTCTTACTTTGACTGCAGGTGCTGCTCCCCACTGAATGCCAGAATCCAACAAATAGTTCACAGCTGCTGTTCTGATCAAATTTGCCTGATGGGGGAGGACACAATGAGGATAAATTCAATGAAAGAAAAAGTGCAAAAATTTTAAAGATAATCCACATCAACTTGAACATTGTGCACAAAAAGTTCCAGCAAGAAAGGAGTTCCATCCTGTTTTTACCCCCAAAAATTTTCTAATCAAAATAAATCATACACTCCGTCCAGATCTTTCAGATCTCCAGTAACAACTTGCTCCTACACTAAGTGCCATGTGACCATATCTGGGATAAAAAGGGGAAAAAAAGAACACCCAGGCTATCTAGATCTTATATGGACAAAAGTGAAAAAAGGAAGAACCAATGATTTTAGACCATCTAATTAGCCCTTTGCAGCTAAATAAATTCAGTTATCAATAAACAAAAACAAAATGTAGCCAGTCATAGAATTTAAAAAGAAGGTTATATTCTGGAAGATTTGGAACCATGCAAATTAGCTACATGTACTGTACAGCGATGGTGTAGAACAGTTCCCATGGCGGGATTTGATTGTTCAGATAATTTTTTGTCATCTGATCAATCTCTAGCAATGCAGAGGAAATATGATCTTCATCAGAAACTCAGTGAATTTTATCTTCTCTTCTTTATGCAGTTTCAAAAGACTCCTTGCATGTAGGACCTTTGGATGTTCTTACATCCACATAGGTGGTAACATATTTTCATTTGTGAACTACATTTTCCAACTCACCAGGTAACAAGTGCAGTGAAATGCTACAAGATAATATGACGAGAACCATCTTTTATTGCGTTTATTGTCTTGTGCAGGGGGCAAAAAACTTTTTTATACAAATTGACGAAGCATGTTATCTATACCTTCGCAAAAGTATACTGGGAAAGGACCTTCTCCTCAAGACCAGAGAAAGACATCACTAGATCTTGTATGTCATTGTCCTCTTCATCTTTGTCCCTGAAGATAGAAGGAACACCAGATGTAATAGTCAAAACAACTACCCAAAATAAAAGCTACAGCACGAGGCAACCAATGCAACCAATCAATTGATTTGGGATCGCAGCTTCTCCTTTTCCAAGAGGCATATGTGGTTCCCTGTTCCACGTGCATTGGGAAATTACTAACATAAATCCCTATAGGTTGAGGCAAACTTGGGCCAATGCTTCCCAAGGCATCTGAACCAAGCTGAAAAAGACATTAGGCCAAACCCTTGTGGTTTGTTGGTCTCTCATTTTGAAGATTGTTGAAACGCTGCCTTTTTCCCATTGACAATTAAAAAACTAATACCCTTCAATCCAGAGAAGAATATCATGCAACCATTCAGGCAAGATAATTACCTTTTCTTTTTTTTTTTTGATAAATCAGGCAAGATAATTACTTGATCTCACAATGTACGCACAGTCAAT
Source organism: Carya illinoinensis (assembly GCF_018687715.1). NCBI lineage: Eukaryota > Viridiplantae > Streptophyta > Magnoliopsida > Fagales > Juglandaceae > Carya > Carya illinoinensis. The sequence goes on from NC_056758.1 coordinate 36,084,638, forward strand.
ACAAACCAACAAGCATGGGACAATCACGCTGACATACTAACTCACAAAAGATCATTATCTGCCAGGCAGGGCTAGGCTATCAGCTTATTGGAGTCTGCATAGTGGCATGCATCTAATCGAGTTCACAATTACAAATAAGCAATGCAACGTAAATCCATGTATGATAATCAAAGATTTCTCCACTTTGGAATACTGGACAAATAATTGAGCACCAACCTAGACAACAGCCAGATATATTTGTACTTGTTGTACAACTCGTGAGAAAGTTCATCTTTGCAATATCCAATATTACTTAAGACTACCAACAACTGTTGATGTGGATCAACAACCCCACCAGGGAGATCAGATGAAAGTTTTTCTTCCAATCCATGAGAATATCCATCATGTGGGATTTCTTTGCTTGATCTTTTTTGGATGACATCACTTCCATTGCGCTCCAGATAGCCTGATTAATGTTGCAGAAAGTACCATAACAGAACATCTTTTAAAAGTAAACTCACAAACATAAGGTTGAGATCATCCATCATACCAGCAAAATCAAGGAAGCAGTTCAAAAATGCAAGCCTAACAGATTCTTGAGTTTCTTGAAGTTGAATAAACATATCTTCAGACTTTGCAGCCTCACTCCTTAAAGATTGAATCAACCTGAAGTAAGAAATAATGAGACAGAGACAAGGACTGTAGTCATAGAATGAACTCATCTTCAAATTACAATAATTTGTTAATTCTTCAGAATTGAAGTGCACCTTTCAATCACCATTATATTAAAATAATTATAACTTCACATGCAATCACATATTATCCCCAATATCTCAGTATCTCCCTATGTATCATAATTGCTCTAATTGTGATGTTCCATTTCTTCCAGACATCCAGTCGCAACTAACTACCATCGTAATGTCAAGGCTGGCTAATTATTTTTCCCATTTCTCTTGCAAAATGTATTTTTTTATTAAGATGAAATTGGGAATCCATATCCCGACCTCCTCCACATTGCATGGCAATCCAGCTCTACAAGATCCTTTTTTCCTTTGAGGTGGGTTGATAAATTGAGCCTGATAACCCACTCTCCTTGAATGAAAAGTTGCTTGAATTCCTCCAAGGTAACTTAGGAAGTTCTGTAGACTAAGAGGTTGCAAGGAAGCTAACAAAGATTGAGCAATAAGATGCACAAGAGACTTACAAATTGATCTGATCCATCGCTGAAGCCATAATCGAACGAAATCCTAGAGGCAAGAAAGAGATTGTGTAAGGAGATTTATTCCTTTCAAGAATTGATACAGGGACCCATGTTTCATCTTTTGATATCTCTTCAATTGATACACGCATCCATGAACAAAGCCTCAGAATGTAAATCTTCACAATCTCCAAATGAATCGTTCGTAGTGCCATAACTATTGCATAAAGAAGAAAAATATCAGCATAATTTTGAGAAGTCAATGTATTGCTGCTTAAGAGACAGCCTGGATACCAGCAATAGGAGGAGCCGACTCCTTGACTTCAAAAGCTTGGCATGCTTTAGATATTTCCTTTATAGCATCACTCATGTATGACCGCAGAATATTTGACTCTTCAAGATCACGAAATGTGTTGAGAACCTGCATCAACAGTATGTTTGTTTTGAACCACTGCCAAATACATGGGCTGAACAGAAAGCTAGACATGGAATTATATTAATAAAATTCTGAAACCAATTATGGCTTCAGCTGAAATATAAAAACTTGCTATTACTCAATAGTACCAGAGAGTAGAACCAGAGAGGAAACAATCTCTTATCAGCAATATCAGACTAGACTATGAAAAACTATCCTCCATATCCAACCCCACAACAGTCGAAGTAGCTCATTAATCTAACACTTCAATCCAATGCAGAAGGACATAAATGGTTCAGCCAGCATACTCACTTTGACCTCATACACAGATATCGTACTCCGTATCATTCCAGAAACTTCGTCAAGAGAATGACTTGAGTACTTCACATCTCCAACTTTTTCCTCAGTTTTATTTGCTGAAGAGTTGGTACTCGAATCAGTGGAAACCTGGGATGACAAAAAATAAGACCGGGAATCAAAGTGAACAATAAAATCATCCAACAGAAAAGAGATGAAGAGATAACAGGATCTTTAATTAAATATAAAAATGGCAGGGAGAAAAAATCTTCAAATAAAACCAAAATCAAGAAAATTTTAGTCATAACAACTACAAACTGCGGTTGTTACTACAAAAGGTCTAAAAACTACCAAGTAATAACCCTACATTGTGTGATATACTTTCACATATTCAAGCAGCTCAAGCAGGCACAAATTTCAAATGGATGAAGGCGTAAAAGAATATCACATATAAGTGAGCATCAATACTCAGTAAAAAACAGAAGAAAAACAAAAACAACAAAACTCTAGTCTATCACTGATGATTACATATAATAACTGTAACAAGTTTTTCGGATTAGCTTTCTATATGACTTATTTGAGTTGTGACCCCTCTCCAGGTTGTTACACACTGCAGTAACTCAATTTTTTTACTAAATTGTTCAGATGTTTTCAATGATATTCACCATAATTAAGTGCCACAGTTCCACAACAAATTTCCTGCCTGCTGCCTAGCAATCTGGTGACTCCTTCAATTGAGTCATTTGTTCAAATGCCTCTAATGATATTGACGTTAGGAAAGTATGGAGCTTCACAAGAAATTTTCCTCCCTCTTGCTCATTTTTCAGTTCGCATAGAAAACTTAACCTTTTGTTAGCTTTATCTCTACTACTTTCCTCCATCTTTTAATATTTGTGCATATTTTGATAGCTGCATCTTGCACTTTGAAAGGATTAGACCATCAATAGATATCTGGTAAAAATAAATTGTTGACTTGTATAGAGCCTAGATGTCTGCAAGTGTTTCAACTTTTAAGGATTTTGTATTGAGCTATCTGGTAAAATGTCCAATCGCATGAGGTTTCCACATTAATTTTTCTTATTTTCAGATAGGTTTTTACTTGTTAAAGATGTAGTAGTCTTTCAGTCACTTATAAATTTGAATGAGATTAGACCATCAATAGACTTTCAGTGCTTCAAGACTTGAGTAACCATAATAAACCAGAATCACATATTAGAAACTGCATCTTTTGCATACTGATGCATCAGCAAACATTTTTGTTTTATCAGTAAACAAGGAATTTTACTGATGAGAATGATAAGCATAGCCCTTGTACATGGGACATATACAAGAGCGACATAATGCCAAACAAATTGAAACCAAAAAGATGCAAAAAAGACAAAAGAACCAAGAAGAAAAGTAATTATTTCAGATAAAGTATGAGATAAAATGTCATGCAATCATTCAAACCTAATTCTGCTGGAAATTACAATACAATTAGATTCCAATTTAAACAGAAAGCCTTTAAAGTAACAAAATGCTCCAAATACCTTTGCAAATTTCCCACTGAAAACAGAAAGTGCTACTTTCCAGAAGGCGGGTATGTGATGGGTAAGTACAGCAGTTAATCTGCGTATATACCTTCCTCTAAGGGCATCAACTTCTTCACTGGCGAAGTCTACTGGCTGAGAATCTACCGGAAGATTGGTGTCTCCAAGGGTAAGAGAATAGTCAACATCTGACTGATGGTTGAAAAACAAAGCATAACATCAGTATCAAGCATTAATTTTTTTTTTTTTTTTATAAGTAAGAGATAAACATTATTGATATGAATGAAATAGGCATAGCCCATAAGCACTAAATAATTTATTTGCTCCAATACTAATATAAGATGATTGTTCTAACAGTTAAACTTACAGACTGATTAAAGGCCTGCTGAATCTCCCTCCACTTTGCGTTGGACAGAGCTCTTTCACGAATCTCATTATGCAAAGTTTCCATGTTTGCCTCATGATCTAAGGTGCACTTCTCAAGCAAACCTCGAATTCTGTGATTCTGGCAAAGGACAACACAAACTATTCAGCAAGTTGATCTTTCAATCGCAATATATTAGGACAATTTTCACCAGAAGTATTAAGGCTCATGTTGGCTCTTCAGTTTTTTTTTTTTTTTTCCTTTCTTTTTACTTTGTTGGAAAACAGCCAAGGGGAAACTTAATAGTGGCTAGATGCTAGTCAAAGAACATAAGCCTTCATTGAACAAAGTAACAAAGGCAAAACTTCAACCATATATATGGTATCACTGATTTCTTCATTGAAGCAAATAACATTAAAAAAATCAATATAAATAACATTGGTATTCAATAAACACGCTAAAAGAACATAAGAATATAAAGAAGTTTGAAAACCACGGGACAGCTAGGACTTCGCTTACTTGTATACTTAGATAATGCCAAACAGGATCCGACTCAGGTTCCAACTCCAACAACAGCCTCACAGTGTTTTCAAGCTACAAGAAACATTGAGAACTCTCAGTAGACACAAAATGAAAGGCCACAAGACGTGACTTTGCAGATCAAGATTATATAGAGGTGAGAGATGAATATGAAGCATATAATCAGAAACGTTTTTTAGTAGCTGCCAATAAATAAATTGATAAGTAGGCATATGATCAGTATATTAACTACATATTGGATTCAAAACATGCATGTCACATAGGCCAACAACCAAGAGGACCAATTCATCAAAATCTAATTAAAATCACGACAAGCAAAACAATTTTTGAGCATTTATGATTAATTATCATGGTAACAAAGTAGATTCATGTGACCTTCGCCACTTGAGAATTCTCAGCTGACACATTTTACTCTAACACTCGCATATGATTTTTTTAAACATCACCTAGATGCCTTGCATATAACTTTTTAACATTACCCAGATGCCATAATGGTCTGGCAAAACTGTGTAGTATCTATACACCGGTCTTATGGAACTAGTATTATACGTATTAATAATCCAAAAATTTTAACTTTAAAATATAATCACTACAAATTATGTCCAAGCACAAGTAGAAGGCCTCGGTTATTTCTAATTTTATTGCTTCCAATTCAGCATGACTGACACACTCAAAAAATGCTAGTGTACAAAACAAGCTTACGTTTGTGAGGTCTATTTGTGGATCTTCCATGGACTTGTAAAGCATGCTTTTGAACTCGTGCATCACTTTCTCAACCTCTTCAAGAACCCGTTTTAGAACTCCCACCTGAAAGTAACTCATAAAATAAAGAATATTTACTTCAGCAGAAAAAGAACTTTGTCAAGCCCATGATAGCTACAGGAATACAAATATTGATAACGTTTGTTTTGCCTGAAATAATTTCTAGGATGGAATCAGTTGCTTCCACGGTAAATCTCAAGACACTGATATTACACATGGGAAATAAAATTACAACAAAACTTATCAAATTAGATCTAAGATGAAGAGGCTTGTATGGAAGTTAACATAGATGTTAGTGCTTACAAGTTACAACATTCATGATTAAATCAGAAAAAAGACTTATATGTATTTAAAATAAAAAACATTAAAAATGTGATTTATAATTGAATCAGTTTTCAAGAAATATGAGGCATACAAGTCATACAGGTTTATGGATATATTAAGAGAGAGGAAAAACAATAAAAAGAAAGGTTGATTGGATTGATGATAAAATAAATATTGACTCTCAAGAATGATTCAATCGATGATGAAGAAAATCTTTCAAAAATGGATAGAGGGCCAAGGAACTCCCTAAACCCCTAAAAATCATACTACAACTAACTCTTCTTATTGGTTAAATAGTTTTAAAAATGAGAAGCCAAACCTTCATTTTAGAACATATTATGCAATAAAATATCCGCCTCGAAGTTGAATAAAATTTTAAAAATGACAAGTCATGCTGTATAAAGCCAGTCAAGCATCTTGTCCAGTAATGAAAATGCAAACTGAAAAAATATACGTCCATTGATAAAGACTTGTGTATGCTCAAGATCTCTGAATTTACAAACGTATGAAAATTGGATTTTGACAAATTATTCAGTGCTTATAAAATCACTAGATAAATATAAATATTTCTATACATGAGATGGCAGAGCAATTGACTTCGTCTTCTTGTATTCTCTAACCGCCAAATCATATTCACCCTTACTAATGCTCCCACGAATTGTACTTGGCAAGTTAAATAATGTTCGAAACCTCTGTAGCATTCCTTGGACAGACCTGATCTTCTCAGCTTGAGCCTGCAGTAGAGCAATTCAAGCAAACATTTGTGATCGGTATTGCATCAGCAGGGCCAAACTTCCACTCAAATAAAAATCCAAATGTTACAAACCTGTCTCTCAAAGAGAGGCTGAAAAGCACGATTAGCTTGCAAACTTACACCTTTGATGCAATTAAACAAATGAGATGTCCCTGAACCTTCAGGATCTTCTTCGATCCGTTTCAACTTTGACTCAATATCTGGTACAATAATTTGAATTCTCCACATCAAAACCAATAAGCATTTCACTTACACCCAATATATAGGATTTAAGCTTTACATACAGATAATGCAGGCGTAAAACGGGAGCCTGAAAACTTTGCTATCAACTTAAAAATTAACACCAGAAAACCATGTGACATGATGGAGGCATACCATCAATTGTGGTTTTGCAAGACACGAAGCAGTCAAAATTGTCTTTAACCAATTGTTTTCTCTTTTCAGTCCTTCCTTGGAGATCATTCTTCAAAGCAAGAGCACCAGCCTCCAAATCTGCTGCACTTGTATCTTGGTGTATTCGGGATAGAAACAGCTTTGCATCAAATTTATCAGAGAAGTACATCAACTTCTCTGCAATAAAGGGAAAATTCATCAACCTAACTTATGTGACACAACATGGAGCAACCAGGATAAATAATCCAAGTCAATACAAAACAGAGGGAAAGTAAAGTCACTGTTTTCCCCTCAACATTAGTGTGCATTACAATCTCTTTCTTTTTATTTTTTATTTTATAAGTAAGAAATTTTATTAATTACGTAATTAAGCATAGCACTGGTACATAGAAAGTATACAAAAGGTGAACCTAATTACAAGCTAAATGCTGTGAAAATCAGCATAAAAGTCATTAAGGCTAGCCCCATTAAATACAATGGCTGAAGCCCAAAGTAACAATGTATGGTAGAAAAAGTCCCTAAACCCTTCCAACAACCGTTCCCTATTGTCAAAGCAGCGACCATTCCTTTCGTTCCAAGTACACCACATTAAACATAGAGGCACCATCTTCCAAAACAGCCACTATTTGATGATTACCCTGAATTCCTCTCCAGCATAACAATAAATCAGCCACCTTCCTAGGCATGACCCAAGCAACAATGCCAAGCCTAGAGAAGATATCGTCCCATAAAGCCTTGACCACTTCATTTTACACACAAAGCACCAATCCATTATTAGGAATCCACGCTTTCTTAGCTTATCAATAGTCAATATTTTCCCATGAGAGGCCAGCCAGCTAAAAAAAAGCAACATTAAGCAGAACATAACTCCTCCAAATACTCTTCCAAGGGAAAGCAATAGAAGAATGCAGCAACAAAACCTTGTAGAAGGATCTGACCAAGAAGTTGTTGTTTCCGGTATGCTTCCAACGCGACCAGTTCTCCCCTTCAGCTTTTAGGTTCAGTGCGTAAAGTGCCGTGTAAAGTTCTGTAATGTCACCAACCTCCCAATCCTGGACAGCTCTAGTAAACCTTTTTTTTTTTTAATAAGCAAAAAGTGAAACATAAAAGCTCTAGTAAACCTCACCAACCAGCGGAAGTGACCATGTTATCAGCCACTGAAGCGTCCTTGTCCAATGCAATCCTATAGAGTGAAGGGAAAGCATTTTTCAAGGCTATATCACCACACCATATGTTGGACCAGAATCTGGTTCAAGTTCCCCTTCCCACCTCAATTCTGAAATTGTTGGAAAGATCTACCCATCTGTTCCTGATACATTTCCTAGCTCCCACCCCATATGCTCCTCTTACTTCATTACATTCTATTTATTATACCAGAATAGTAATCGCATCAATGTTTCTTTTTTTTTTTTTATAACAAATTATATTAATAAGAATAGGTATAGCTCAAGTACAATGTTTAATTTTCACTAGAGGGCAATATCACATAAAACACATCAACAACTATTTTACCCTTTGAGGGACCCTATCAACACCAAACAACTTCAAGAGCAAACTCCATATATCTATTGTCACTTCACAATAAAGAGGGTGAGCAATGGACTCCCCGTTCTTCTTACAAACACAACAGTAATCCACCACAATGATGTTCCAATAACGTCTTCCACAAAAAAATGATATTCTTTTTTTTTTATTGGCACTGGGTGTCTAGGAACAATGTCCCAACTAATCTCAGGAGTGAAAAAATAAATGATATTCTTAAAGGGGCTTTTACTCTCTCAATACAGTAAGAAAACAGAAAACTTGTAGGTAAGTCTAAAAACCAATAATATGGCTTCACTTCAAACTTGTGTCTTTTGGATGGAGTCTAGCATTTGTGATCCGTGCCACCTTGCCGCACTTTGAGACAGTACAACATCTTAAAGAAAGAGAAAACCAAATCCACCTCCAAGTTTTGTATAGGTCCATTAAAAAGTATATCCAACTAAATACTTCCATTTTTTTGGAGTTGCAAGTAACCCACTAAACAATGCATCCTAACGACATGCGATACTAGACAAAACCAAATAAGATATCTTAAAAGGCTGTTCCCTATGGATCACACATGCCAAAAGTTGATCTTAGATCCATCACCCAAGACAACACTAATAAATTTTGAAACTTCATATCTAATTATCTCCCTATAGCAGTAGGCAGTGGGGCTTCAAATGGTCTAATAACCAGGACAATCCCTCCTGGTCCAAGATGGATCAATTTCTTATTTTACCATAGTGGGATGTGTTATTTCCCAAAATCTCACAGAGAAGACTCCCAAGACTTTGTTCCATTTTCCTATCTTGTTGGAACACAGCCACTTTCCTGACTTTGCTGCACTCAAAAGGAAGAGGAGGGTGCTAACATATATGCAAATTGGGAGCATAAGTTCAGTAAAAGACAATGATAAAATAATAGGACAAACAAACCAAAAGAAACGTGCAGTGATTTCCCATGACCAAATATATATTATGAAGCACCAGATTATGCATTAAATATTCTGAACAAAAAAGAAAATGCAATACCGCGAAGGCTACTATCCAAATAATCTCTGTCCAACTTGGATGGAGAACTTTCTGCTGTCTCAGTGATCAATCTTAATGATTTGTTGTCTATTATTCTGTAAGAACAGCACAAAATCAGGTACATGAAAGTAATAATAAGAGATAATCAATTATATAACTATGACTTTGATCTGATATAGGAAAATATTGGACCACTGATTCAGTAACAATATTGTCTATTGTATAATTTCTACGGTATACATTGTCTTGCCTTGAAATGAAAAATCAACAATAACCAATTTCAACAATTAAGAAGATAAAGTCAAATTCCTTTAGACATCAATGCATATACATCTAGCTGAACATAGATACAGCAGCCAACTAGTAAAGCCTCAATATATTAAAAAGAGGACTGTCATTTTTGCAACATTTTTTATAAGTATTTTTGCAAAATATATTCGGGAGAGCAATTAAAACAGAGACAACATGGCAAACAATGCCTATTAAAAAATATCAAGATAGATTAATGGCCAGAAGAAATGATGACTCTGTAATCCCAGACAGGTATTGTATTGAATATTTTTACCCTAACCCAAGTGGATCAATACATTCCGTGCCACGAGGCAATGATTGTAAACTGGTAAGCCCCTTTCTACCAATTGCTGATGGTTTTCTCTCAAATTTTTGAGCCACAGGTGCTGTTCTTGTCTCCCGCATTTCACGAACCCTACGAGCAAGCTGTCAAAGAAGTGCAATCATATATTATCCAATTAATTTTTATAAGAGAAGATAGCATCCTGATGCACACTATATTATACATTATACTTTGGAAGGCACCCAATCTGAGGATACCTAAATATTATGAACTTCAGATCTTCAATTCAGGATCCATATGCTCAGAGTGCACATCAAATATTGGTTCTTTTAGTTTCAGGGGGTGCCCCCGCCACCGGGGCGGGGGCCGGGGGTAATTGTGCAGACACAGAAATAAAAATACCAGCAAATATTTTAAAACAGTAAGGCTCAAAGCATCCCTGCTTTTGGTAAAAAATAATTACCCATAAATTTGCCTCTTTTATTTGGTCTCTTCCCTAGACAAGCGATGCAGGCAGCTAGAAGATCTAGGAGGAACAACCTTTTTTTCACATGTATGTAATCTCAATGAAAAGTGCAGGGGGACACAGCCATAGTATGGAGGATGTATTCAAGAGAAGCTCTATTCAAATAATTAAAAAAAAAAAACAGCCATTCAAAATCTCTGAAAACACTAGGAAAAAAAGTATGGTATGGTGATCTACTATCGATGATTTATGGGTGTTTGAGGATGATCTTTGTCAGCTTTACCACTGAAGCACAGTACCGGAAGGACCGAACTTTAAGACTGAAATTATTGGAAATTATGACTTTTACTTGCCATGAACTGAGCTGAAATCCTATGAAGTATTTGTCCATAGATTGTCTCATTTTTTATTTTTTTTTTGTTTATTGGTGTTAAGAAGCTGTTGGTTTAATTCTGATTCTCAAATTTTATTATGCCGAGACTTAATTGGTAATTTTAATATTTGGCAAAATGTATCATGTACCAGTGACCAATGAGACTTATTTTCTATTTTGGAGGACTATACCACCTGCTTTAGGAGTTCTTCAATCACTTTTCATTGTTATTAGCAACTACAGTCTCCTTACAATAAGGATTAAAAATATATTATATGAAGTTTCTTTTCTTATTGGTAAAATGATAACATAGGAAGGCTTTTTTATGTAATCAGAGATTGAGTTTTCAAAATTCCAGTCAAAACATTGAGGGTGTGATTGCCTATGGAACCCTACTGCAACTGCCTAGGCTATTCTTATTTCATTCTCCTTTAATTAACAATTCTAATACCACACAGCATCAAATTCCTTCAATATTCAATTCCTTTTATAACCTGACCATGCGTAAATCCTTAATCATCAAAACATCCATGTAGCTTTCAAGAAGTTATCAAGGAACTTAACCTAGTCCTGAATTTATTAAAGATCTTGCATAAGATTGGTATCAGAGCTTTTGTCCTATGTTGCCACGTTTGACAATGTTTTAAGAATGTCGCTAATGCACCTTAAAGGTCTAATGTTGGTAATATGATCTAACCATAAAGTATCAACAACTTAGTCTATTTTTAAGCTCCACTACTAAAATAGTACATGATTGTAATAAATAGTGAATAATGCTAAAATCGCACGACGTGTTTAATGGTTTTGCACCATGTCGTACGGATTAACACGTAAAGACACAATATATTCAACATGTTCAAAACACCAGAATGATAAACAAGTACCATAGACAAGGAAAGGGGAAAAAAAAGAGAGAAAGGGATGGAAAGGAAAGAAACTCAGTAGAAGGATGTATTCTCGTTTGGCATGGGATAACTGCCATGATGATTCAGTGATCCACGGGGGCCCATACCTACTTAGCACTAAAATGATTTTCCTAGTCAATTTTTAACCTCATGAACTGATCTGAGCCACATTCAGTCCATTGAAGTTCTTTAAGTCCAAGTAATTTTGTAATGGCGAATATTACGTGAACTAAATCAAAAAAATTGATCCTTCTAGTGTTCATTTGTTCCAATTGAATAGGAATGCCCTCACACACACTTATTCAATCACGTTACAATATTCTTAAGGTTCAATGCTAAACAAAAATAAGATAATCAGCAAATCGCAAGAACTATTCGGAAGAGACAAGCACATCAGTTAGTAGTAAACAACTGTATCAAAATCCTAAACGCGAAAGGAATCAGGGAATTATCGACCAACCTCAGCCTCTTCGACGTGTTTCCAGGAAGAAGGCTCGTCGCCGTCCCAGGCGACATCGTCCTCCCTGGCAGAGCTAGCGCGAGCCCTGGATGGCCGATGATGAGCATGATCTCTAGTGGTGGAGTCATCGTCGCCGCTGGATATGCTGAGCATCTCGACCTCGGAGTCATCATCCTCGTCCACCACTCTCCGCGCCGCCGCGGCAGCCCTAGAATTGGAATTATTGGGGGCGGCGGGCTTCTTGGGCGGAGGAGGAGGAGGCTGCACGTAATTGACGACAGGCTTCCTTTGTTTGTTGTTGGAGGAGGCAGGAGGCCTCTGGTAATTGAGATCTCGCTCCGCTTGCTCCTTGAGAGCCATTTGGAGGAGCTCGTCCTCGTCCAAGTCCTCGCTACCGCTCGACATTTACCTTTATCGCTAATCGGGTCGCGTTCTTGAGGGTTTTGTCTCGTGTAGTACAGATCTAACGAGGACTTGTCCGTACTACTGACGATGATATATATTACATGGGCATGGAAAAGGCTCCATCACACCACCTCAGGAAACATATACACATATACGCGGAACGAAAGAGAAAGGTCATGGAAGAGAGAGGTCGTAGAGTAGCGCTACGCGCGTCGTATTCTCTCTCACCGCGGTTTCTATCTAGGACCGTTTGGCAACGAGCTTATAATTAACGTGTATTCATCTCAGTTTCATTCAATTATTACCGTATAAGTACAATTAAACAAGACTAAGGTACAAAAGTGGTACAAAGACACAAATAATTACGTAAAAATAAATTGATAAATGAGTTCTTCTACATCCACCGAACAAATCTAGTGAAAAAGTGTCCCCAACTTGCATTTCTTTTTTTTATGCATTTTTTAATCATTATAAACATTTTAAAAAAATAAAAAAAATCATAATATTATTTAAAAATACTTTCTTAATTATTAAGTAAAAAAAATTTTTGAAACACGCATTCAGAATACATATTCGGTAGAATTAATATTTATGTTGATAAATTAAGATAATTACAAGTTTGCCTTACGACAAGATTAATTTTATATTTTTATATCGCATCAAATTATGTCATTTTTAAATTTTCTTTTTTTAACATCTTTATCACCAAATTATTTCTTTTATAATATATAAAATCACTAATATTTTTCTATTTTATTTTCCAATCACGAATTTACTCTATATTGTAAATAATGATATAGAGACTCAAGTCTCTACACAGTCCTTATAAAAATAATAGGTAAATGTTGTCAAGCTAAAAGACATTGAATTCAATAATGATAATTTTTATTGAGGACTTTGGATCCCTAGTTTCTTAATCCATATCACAAGTTTGTATATATGGTGTGTAAGCTAACAACACGGTGAGAGAACATTCTTTCGATTTGGTAAACAGTAATTTTATTGATAAAATTGATAAAAATGTTGAAAAAACAGTACGGAAAAAAAAAAGAAGACAACGGTGGAAAGTAGATGTTGATAAAAAGGAAAACAATTGTGTGAGAAATATTAGGGATATTATAAATATGTTATAACCATATAATGAATTCACATCCTCACAAAGATATAACTCAATAAGTTATTAATATCTAGAGTTTTGACATGTTGAGGTTCACTATTATATATATATATATAGACAGTACTAGAGTCATCGATCAAAAGTATTGAATTTGGTAGCGATAGAGTAAAAAAAATTTCTTTTTTTCTTTTAAATCATTCGTGTTATTTTTTTAAAATATTTAAAATAAATACTCACGAATATTTGAAGAAAGAAAAGAAAAACTTGACGAGATTTGCTCTTTCAGCTCTGTTTGAGCATTTTTCCCAATTATTGGGCTATCGTCGTCTGTTTTAATTATAATTATCATATAATACTCGGGTCAGTTAAGAGTATTATATATTGTTGGGGCATTTTGTTGGCCCAACAGTGCCTTGGGCCTAAGTATCTGTGCACGTGTAGCGTGCACAGATGGGTTTACATTTGAAAAGGTTCGTACTTAATCCCTACCGATATCGTAGACTTATTACATGCTTTTACATATTTGTGCATGAATAAATATACTTATAAACAAAAATTGTTACTTAAATATACCCATTTATTTATTTTATTAAGAATTGCAAACCGATCTTTACTACAATACAAATTATACAATTGGAGTGGATTGAATTAGTGGCCCATATGCCTCAGCAAAAACAAAGATGAAATAATGGCACCTAAAGATAATAATTAAGCAGAGGTAACAACATAAGCGCTAGCTCGATGCGCTTGTGCATCGATGCTTCGTACGTCATTTCATTTCAGTCATTCCGAAAAACTACAATTATGATCACTTCTATCAGAAGCAGCAGATCATCAGGAGTAGTTCTACTACCGCAGAAATCAAGCTTTGATGCGCCTCAACACAATGTAGGCCAGTAATCTATATCCCACAAACATCAACAACAAGACGCCAACACTCAAAACGGGGCTAATCTGCCCTCCAATATCTTCTTCAATAAACTTGCAGCCAGATCTTTCGATTCCATAATGGGAATTACAACCCAGCAAAGACGAGATTTTCCTCCCTTCTCCATACTGGACGTTGATCAGGAGCCTGTAAGAGTAAAAGGTGGTAGAGATATATTTTATCCAAGCCATGCAAGACGGCACTTTATGTACGTAATATCCACCAGTTAATACAAAAGCTAACATTGTGATCGTTACCACCGTAGAAGCCTGCTTGGCATCCATGATAACCGCGCCCAAGAAAAGGCCAAGACCCTGAGAAACGAGGACGTAGCCGAGTAGAATCAACAGAGTCAAGAGAAAAGCTTCCAGGGTGGGTCTTAGTCCGGACATCCAATATGTCAGGGTGAGGAAAATTGTGGGAAGAATCAGTTCCATCGGCAAGTCTCCCACAATCCGAGCCATGAAGTAGGATGAAAGAGTGTACATTCCCGACGCCCGTTCCTTAACGAAAATGGCACGATCTTGAGGGAAGGCGAACACGGCGTTAAACGACGGGAAGACTCCCCAGAAGATGGAGATGAAAAAGAGGAGGCCTAGACGATCCTGAACGTCTTGAAAACCCGAGTGCCACCACATTAAACCAGCTAATATTGCAGCAATGATTACCTGGACGACTCTCAAAGTGTTAAAGGATTCGTGTTTTCTTTCTTTGAGGCTCCTATGGAGCAGAATGCTGAATTGGTTGAGCCATGTGGAAAATGACGTTCTATTGCTGCGTCTGTGCTCTTTTGGAGCGTTGCTTCCAACATAACCCGCGTCCGTTGTTGTAATGGCGGAGGTTTCCATGCATGCAGCTTTTACGTTAGGAGCCAACAAGGTGTTGTACGAAGAAACGAGGGCGTGCTTGATGTTTGGTTTGTCTCTTTCGCTTACACTGTCAGGCTGGCAGATACCTGCGCAATTAATGGAGAATAGTCCTTATAATTCATATCCAAGAAAAAGCATAATTCAATCACTTTAAAGTATGAGACTTTGAAAATGAGTTAAAAATGAACCGTTTAACAAACAGATACTAGATCACTGACAACTCATACAGCATCAAAAGGGCATTTAAAAACACAGTTAAAATAATAGGTTGCTCTGTCTTGTGGGGTGTAAAGATGGGCCAAAAAGTAGCATGCATGTACCTATGTCTATCCATATTTGTGTGTGTGCGTTCTTTTTCTCTTCTTCTCATGGTCAAAAGGTCGGTCCAATTAACTGGACTTTTAGAAAGATAATTAACCTGACTATTCCAATAAAATTCAGATAAAATGCAGAGTCGGATAGGATAAGATCATTTTGCTGATCAGAGTGATTATTTTGCTGCTAAAAGCAACAAATAGTAAAGAAAGTGCCTCTATGCCAGAATATCAGCCATAAAACATCTAAAACAGGTATGACCACTACATGATTTCAACCAAAGATCGAAAGATAGATGGTCCCTGTTATTGCATTCTGGGGAGACTGATTGGACTATTAATTAATAATATGACATAGAATATTAATTAGTACATTAGTCCTTAGAATACATATAAAATATTAAATGGGGACAAAAAGCAGACGCACTATAAATAAAGATTGTATAATTATTTGATTAGTTTAATGTAATGGTGCAAGATTTTAATGACATGTACTAGCAGATAATTAGTAGCACACCAGAGTTAGAAATAAAAGCGGACCAATGGTAGTGGTAAGGTGGGATTCCACTCAAAGTTGGTGGTGCGGCCCAAAAGCGGCAGGCAGGGCGATCCACCACTTCCGTGTTTACTGTACGTATAATTTTAAAAAACGTAAATAATTCAAACTTTTTGTTTTTGGGAACAATGCTCATCATGGGATTAAATGCAAAGCAACCCAACACGTGTTGCTCTACGGTATATACTCAGATTAGTTTCAAGAGAATGAAGCCCTAGTCTTGAAAAGTGTGGTGGAGGAGGGAATATAGGACATCCTAGGACACCTTTATAGTTCACTAGAGCGATAATACCAAGAAGCGAAGAACAGCACTAAAAAAAAACAAAGGAATGATTAGTCAACAGAATATATCTCAAATGAATGCATACATTCACCAATCGACATAAGTACAAGATTTATAATGCTGTCCCGTGATATGCACAAGGAGAACATAACATCCCAGGATTAAAAATCTTTATTTATTCCCTGTCATCACCTTCTTCATATCAAGGTAAAAATCTAGACTCTAGCCTTGATATTATCACTATTTTCTCCACTTTTTAATTTGTGAGTGTAAATATAGAGATAGCCACTTATCTTTTTATGCATATAGAGGAGTTATCACTGAGATTAGTGACGTGAGAGATACAACAAAAGACAGTGGTCAGCGCTGAAAAGAACAATTTAAGCAATTGATATGCATAAATCTAAGAGTGCAATCCTCATCATACACTCTTGTCATCCTCCTATATGTTTTTTTCAGCTAATAACTCTCAAGAATAATATATAATAAAGACAACTGTGAAAGAATTATATATGAAAATGATTGTATCTTTGTCATTTCCCTAACCCTGAAAACTATAATTTTAACTAAAAATATTTAAATCTAAAAGATATATATATTCTTTCTCAGAGGACAAAACATCCTGTAAATTAGAGGAAGATCGATGACAACCTCATATATCATGGACCCATGGCTAAGAACACGAATTATGGAGGGACACTGAGGCGATGCTCCACCACGAGAATTCCCTTAAAACATTAATCATTTTGTCCAAGAATTGTTTGAATGGAAAGCTAAGATACAGAGGCCCCCCCAACATTTGTGCAACAATTATACACAGCACCGAATCAAAGAGCACTAGTGCAGTCAGCATGCATTATTTTAGCTCTAGACACTGCTGAGTGACATGTCCACAAACGCATTCAAAAATGACTACTATGATTATGCGATACCATTTGTGTCCAACATTTGCTCACGCTCTCACACTCGATCGACACCTGGGTTTCCAGCAATTTTATACGACCAAACTTGGTTCGTCAGCGGTGGTCCATTACCTAACAAATACCGTGGCCCACATGGCACACGCCCAAGCCTATTGCATCTGTTAATACCTAATGGCTTCTGCAACACAAATAAAAAAAGTCAACGGAAAAGCTTGTAGTTTCTTTTTTATAGTCTCGACATGTTTCCCTTCAAATTGTTTGGGTGCGTGAAACTTTTGATGATCTGTTCTTTTTTTCCCACAAAATTTTCGATAATTTATTAAGTCCTCTTTAAAACTTATTTGAGTCTAATTTATCCAAACATTTAACTCTTAAATCACTAAACTTATCTCAACTCAAAATTTATTTACACGTAAAACCCAAAACCAATTTTAATTCAATATCTCTTCACATGCAGGATTTATAACTTTTTTTAATATTTTATAAATATATCTAAATTTATCTTAACATTTAAACACATCTAAACTCAAATTAAGTGAATTTCATAAAACTCATTCTATTATCTCAACTCATTACTATTTATAGAAAATACAATTCAACTCAACATACAAACGGCAAAAGTGATTAAAATACAAATTCAACGTGGCAAAACTGTTTTCTTACTAATGCCTTCAAATCTACTCCCATGCCACTCTTAACCACTCTCATGCTAAATTAGATATTGGAAAAAGTTAGGGTTCCACTTGGTGCTACTGTTTTTTTTTTTTTTTTTTTTAAAAGGTTTTTTATTTTATTTAGTGATTAAGAAATAATTATTTATTAAAATTGTAAAATTTTTTTAAAAGAAATTTTTTTTAAAAATTTAGGAATAAAAACATAAAAAAGTTAGCGGGAAGCCCAGCTGTGGGTCTACCTCTAATACATTTAGTACAGATGATGTTTACTTATCGCTTATCGGAAAATAATATAAGAAATACAAAGTAATTTAAAAGGAAAAAATAAAAAAGAAGAGAGAATAAGATCCATTGTGTAAAATTACTGGATAGAGAGTTGAGGTGGCACCATACCGGACACGCAATTGTCATTGATTACAACGATGCGAGGATCTCTCGTTTTCAAAAGGTTGAAAACGACTCATCCTCGAAAAAAAGGTTAAAATTGACGTCGCAGCCACAGTATCCGACTTAAAATTGGTCAATTTTCATGATTTAGAAACAGTGAAAATTATTATAATTTTTTTAAATTTTTATAAAATATAATAAATAATTTAATTTTTTTAAATATAAAATATAATAATATTAAAAAATAATATTTTATTCAATTTTCATCTCAACTTATCTCCTCTCAATTCACTATTACAAACAGCACCTAATTAAATCTCAAACTAATTATTAATTGGATCTATTATCTTTTCAATTGATTTTAAAAAAGTTACACTCATATCAATATATTTTATATATTTCAATCTAAAAAGTTAAATTCATAACAATTTTAAAAAATCAAACCTATCTTAATAAAATTTATAAAATATTACTATTTATAACTCAACTCAATTCAACTCAACGTAAGCCTAAATCAACATTCATTATTTTCCTTAGACATAAATACATGCAAGAGCTTATAGTGCGGCTGTGAGGGGGCGAGAGGTTAATTAGTATAGTAATCTTTACATTCATTATTCGGGTATGATGTATATACCTTTCACCATCAATATATAAAGAACATAGAGAAGTTCATTGAACGGTCCAAAGAAACGTCGTTTCTAATATATATATATATATATATATATAAATATATATTCTCATGTGAATTATATGTGCATGGGGTCCAACGTTTATGATCGCATACTGTCCATATCTAGTTATAACCTTGGTACGAATTTAGTGTATTATTGGGTCCCATATTCCATCCATAAATATATATCCTCCTAACGAAAAAAATGATTTGAAGTCACTAAAAACGATTCTTAAAAAAGAAAACACCCAGTCCAATAATTATTAACACCCGCCTTCTTAACTCTTAAATGAAGTAATTAAATCCCAAAATGGATCACAAAAGATTAAAAGTTTTTGGAGATTATTAAAAATAGAAATGTTTCAATTAATAATATCATCACGGCCACCAGGAAAACTTTAAAGCTGGAATGTCGAAACCAGGAAACAAAGGAAAAACAGAGAATAAGTACAAGCGAAATCGGAATCTTCAATGTTCATCCTGTCCAACTTAGGGGAGGCACCAAGACGCTGACAATAGGTAATCCTGTGGACGAGAATAACGCACAAGCCCTGTAGATTACGAAAGTTGGAAAGAGGAGAAAGGAGGAGCATAAGGAGTCAAGTCGAGTTGGCCAAAAGAGGAATTAAAGGAAGTAGTAAAGGGAGAGAGAGACCATTAAACTCAAGGAATGAAGGACGCGTGGAGTGCAACAGAAAAATTATATACTTTCCGCCTTTCCCAACAAATTACAAAACTCTCTCTCAAAATGGACATAACCAGTACGGGTGGTCTAATTGATTCTATCCAGCAGGGTTCTCAAAAAGAAGTCTTTAGTCTTTACGTTTCCATTGAGAGAATAAAAGTGTTTCTTTATCGAACCCTCCACCTCCAACAGCAACACCACCACAAAATCTACCAGGAAGTACTAGAAGTCTAGAACTATCCATCTTCGATCCTAGGCTTTCACAACTATAATGTATTGGCAGAAGATATCAATGCACCATCAGGGACGCAAATCCAGATCGATCACCGTGGCCCATGACATGGTAAATAATTCTCTACGGAGTATGGACCATGACCAAGCTGGTCATGAGTCTTAATGAGAAACACCTACAACAGACAGCGCCATGGTATTCAGAAGTGGCGTACGTCGATTGCATAGAGATTGTGCCACACACGATATGGTCCAGCTAATGGATCACCTTGCAGCCACGAATCACTTGACTCTTTGCCAGGACGATCGCATTATAGCTAGCTAGGGACTTAAAATTCATTTCTTTTGATCAGTAGATTGAGACTTAATTAATAGAGGACATTGACGTTAGAAAATGATCAAAACAGGAACCAAAGAAAGGGAAAAAAATTTCTGGAAAGAACGTGTGTAAATATTTTTCTAGCAAAAAGAAGGAATATAAGAAGAAAGGAATGAAGAAACGTATACGCAAACTCAAAAAGCGATCAAGTAATAAAAACTACAACTATATGTATCACTATTTAATAAACTATCATTCAGCTTCTTCATCTCAAATGAAGAAAACAAAAAAGACCCGACAAAATTTATTAATCTTGTCAGCTACTGCAAAATCTTATAGTAGATTTGAACTGTGAGATAATAAAAAATTTAAAAATTGAATAAAATATTATTAAAATATTATTTTTTAATATTATTTTTATATTTAAAATTTGAACAAATTAAATTATTATTTTATAAAAAAATTTAAAAGAATGATTCGATGAAATAAAATAAGAAATTTTCGCTCCCTTTAGTTACCCTGGTCTACTCGGCCAGACACCACAGCGAACAAGAAATTACGTAAAAATAGAGATAAAAAGCTGGGAAAAGCTTACGTACCGTTAGCGAGATCAAGCAGGAAGTCCGCAGGATTCATGGTGAAGGACGGCGAGAACCCAACCGACTCAAAGTAGGGCACCGCCTCACTCCCATTCCCAAAGTACAAGCACCTTCCCTCTGACAGAACCAAGACCGAGTCGAACATCTGATAAACACGGCTTGATGGCTGGTGAATGGACGTCACTATGGTCTTCCCTTTCTGAGCCAGAGACCCCAAGGTCGACACCAATCGGTGCGCCCCAGTGGAGTCCAACCCCGACGTGGGCTCGTCCAGTATCAGTAAACTAGGGTTAATCAGCATCTCATTAGCTATGCTCACCCTCTTTCTCTCCCCACCGGATATCCCACGTATGAAGCTGTTTCCTATGATCGTGTTTTCGCATTTTACCAAACCCAGCTCGGTGATCACTGACTCGGCAATTGATATTCTCTCTTGTTTGGATAGAGTTTTTGGCAGGCGGAGGAGGGAGCAAAAGATTAGGGTTTCACGGACTGTGAGATGGGGGTAGAGAACATCGTCCTGAGTCACAAACCCGGTTCGCCGCAGCAAGGTTTTGTTGAGTTTATGACCATTGGCGAGGACTGTTCCGGTGAAGCCGTTCCCGTGGAGTCTCCCTGCAAGTGCATTGAGGAGCGTCGATTTTCCGCTCCCTGATGGGCCTAGGATGGCCAGGACTTCACCGGGGTACACCATGCCGGTGATTCCGTTCAGGATTGTTCGTTCTTCAATTGAAGCAGTTGATATTTGATCGGACTTTGTGGGACCTTGACGAAACATGCACTTAACACCGCGCTTCTGCTTGTTCTCTATCTTCCGTCGGTAACACACGTCCATGAACTGCATGTAGAGAATAAAATAAATTCATAAAAAGGTCAATCATATGGCGAACAGAGTCGTGACTCTGAAATAACCGAGTCATAAAGTTCGATCTGGTCAGTTTAATATACGGGAAGTACTGGAAAAACGAAAATCTCTGACCCTCGTTCCTCTCCGTATCGTACCTTGAGAGTAATAGGATAGGAAGAAGACAATAAAGTCGGCAAGTCACTCGTCTCGCGAGGGCCACCTTTCGAAAAAACTGGGCCGTCCGATGACCCTCCATTGGGAGTTTCTCCGACACCAAACCCCGGCATCATTTTCTTTTGCTTTCTTCTCGAAAGGAAAAAAGAAGAGGGCAGGAAAGAAAGAGAGAGAGAGAGAGAGAGTGATGGGAAGTGAGGTTGAGAAAGAGTGAATAATGAAGAGATCGAGAACGGAGTGCTCGAACACAAACCCTATTTATTTAGGTCTAAGGTCCCAGTGCATGCCACGTCAAAGTGAAACGCCAACAGCAAAGGCGCAACGTGGCAGCTCTGTATGCCAGTTGGCAGCTCGTAGAGGCAGGTTCATGCGAAGAATCTCTAATATCTTTTTCCCCGATGCTCTCTTTCTTAAGTAAGAGCGAGAAAAGGTTTCAGAATGAGAGAGGAGCCATTACTCTCATTTAAAAGGCTCTTTTGAAAGGCAGAAAGTAAGAGAGAGATCGGTAATAATCGAGATGAGGAAGATGACTTTGGGGGTGAGATCGTGGGGAGAGTGTGGAGCAATTACTACAGGACATGCCTAACATTCAGTAGTTATCTTAAATACAGTGGTTAGATTTGCCAAAATCTCATGCCACACGAACATAAAGATATTATCCAGTATCTGCTATCACTGTATATCTGAGATTTTTGTTTGAGCAGTACAAATTAAGAATTTGGAACTCCTCAATCTCTATATTTCAGTTTTACGTTGCCCTTTAAAGTATACAAAGTTGGAAAGGGAAAAAAAAAGGAATAAAAGAAAATAAAGATCAACAACAGAACACCATCTGCATTCTGCGCAAGTCATTTCTGCTGGAGGATCGAACTAATAATCAGCGTGTTCCCAATGTACGATCGAACTGATCAGAGTGTTCCCAACGTAAGACGACACGTATTCTGTGTAGCTTAATTTTCTCGCATCAATCCATGTTCAATCGACGTAAGCGACATGGGAAATAAGCTAAGAACCGGAAAATTTACCCTTTCCGGCTAGACCTTCCGGAAACGACACGTCACGCTTTTCATTTCCAATTTTCTACGTCCTTCCCCGAGTCCCGCTAGCACGACAAGCACTTCTTCAGGCTGTGACGTAAAGCTGTGCGAATGTGCGATTCGATTATTACAGCTGCGAAAAGAACTCCATTGGTCCAGCAAATCGATCTTGTACTGTTTTCGCTTACCTCATTGGGCTGTCATTGAAATGGATAGCACCCAATCTAGAGTTTCCTTCTTTCAGTGGGTGTGGGCCCGACCCTCTGAGGCGGTCAAAATAGGCCGAGACGCGTGTTGATTAATCAAACCGGTCGCACGTGGTGCCCACTCATTTTCCCCAATTTAGACCTCCACCGAATCTCTTCCCACTTCGCTTTGCTTTTGCTTTCTCGGAATTATTCTAAGCAGCTTCCGCCTTTCGGCACTCGCACTTTGTGTGCGCGTACGACGCGCGTGTTCAGGGAAGAATTAGGCTAGCTATTACCTGTAGTACTAGTACTAGTGATGGAGCGGAGAAACGGAGGCGTGGATGTGAAATTGTGTCCGCTTGCCATTGGACCACATAATCCACGATTCCACTGAAACTTTTTGAAAGTGGGCCATTTACAAAACAGCCCTTTTTTTAAACTTTGTTTCTTGCTTGTTTTAAGTCGTTGTATGTATGTCCTGCATGCAAAATGGTTTATTTACCAACAAAATGTTAAAGGTGATGCATGAATCATGATCTGACGAAACTAGTCACTAACAATCATGCATCTGTTCATCATTTTGTGAGTTTATTGAAAATGGGTGAAAGTCGTCATGTGTGACGCATTTATTCTTCACCGAAGGAGCTAATGTCACTGACAATCATGCTTTCACCAAAATGGAAATAGCCTGTAGCTGAAGGCACGTTGAAAACTAAGAGAAGTTCAATAATCGAAGAAGCTAATGTGTCAGAGTTTAAATGTATAGATGAAAACATCGTGTCTCCATCTATACATGTAGATCTGGAGAGATCCATTGAAAAAAACTATGAAAAAAAGTGAAAGAGGCGAGATAGTATAATTTCCAATCTTATTGACTTGGTGATCATTGATATGAAAGAGGAGAAGAAGCTGATGAGAGCAAATGTTGAGAAATAATAAGATAGGAAAAAGATTATCCACCTCACATAAAGAGGCTTGAGCTAGACCAACAGAGAAAGAAGAAAATTATGAGGATGGATACCTCAACTTTGCCTCCAATGTAGCAAGAGTATTTCAATTGCCTCAAATTGAAAATACTTTAGACGAAAATGCCTGCAAAACCATAAGTTAGTTTAGTATGGGTTGCAAATTAAAATTTTTAGAAAGGTAGTTACTTTTGAAAGTTCTATTTTGATTATTTTTTTTGTATAGAACATAATACAAACTGAAGCTCACATATGAATGAATATTGACTACAATGCACCAGCCAGTGGATAATTATATTTTGATTATATTTATTAAAGAAAGTAAGCAAAGTTGACACACTAAACTGTGAGTAGTTACTGACTACATGAAAGCTGCCACTACAGAAGCAGCCACTTTAAATTTGGATCATGTGTTCTGTCTTTTGAAAATTATGAGGGTGGCACACTAAACTGTGAGTTCTTATGGGAACTAAAGTATTTCTTGAATGATTTGAGAGTATTATCATGTATTCCTGAACTGGTGAGGTCCATACCATGCTCTAATCCAATGCATGCTTGAAATTCATGTATTTTCTGGGGTGCAATAGCAATAATATGATCATTCCCATTGTCATGAATGCCATAATTTTTTGCCAATTACTATTTTATTGATAATGATGTTAGATACTAACCAGGTCGATAGGATGTATTATTTAATGGCATGTATCAAACTTATTGACAATATTTTCATTATATAATGATCTTTTTTTTTGAATTAATTTATGTTTTGCTTTAGCTTATAAATTATGATTAATTTAAAATAGAATATAATTATGTGACATTGTATATGAGAAGATATTATAAATATAAAAAAATATGAGGATATCATTACTAGTTAGAGAAAATATTTGAAATGAATAAAAAGTGTTAAAAAATCTAATATTTAAATGATATAAAAAAAATAAATGAGCTGATATATGTGATATATGGTGTATTGTATATAAAAGTCTATATATAAAATTAAAATAGAAAAAATAGATTTTAGTGATGTATTTTAAAAGATATGATGATGAAGCCATTGAGAAAGGAAGAAGAATTAGGACATGACAGGGGCGACCGATCGAGATCATGATGCAGTAGTACTACAAGTGAAAACAAAAAAGGTTCCCTCCATGGCTATCTTCTACCACCGATATTCTCTGATCTCTCTCTCCCATCCATGCATGACCTAACTTGGAAGTCTATCTATATCTTCACGATATATATCGATATAGATATGTACAGTACTGTACAGAGTGATGCTATCTTTACTCGTGATCAAGTGTGCGAATATTAGAACCATATCATCTGAAAAATATCGCAAGCAAGGTGGGGATTTTTTCTTCCCCATATAAAGTTACGGGTACAGTTTCATCATGACTGGCAACTTCTTGCTGGCAGACAATTATATGCACAAGAGTGGCTCTACAGCCACATACGGAGAATATCGACTAGGATCTCGACACAGCAATATTTTTGTGTATTTTTTAATATTAAAAAAAAAAAACTTTTTTAAATTATTAAATAAATAAATAAATACCAGTCGGATCCCCATGGGGATCCTCCATCTGCAGGAAGAGTAACAATTCTCTATGCACAATGAAGAAATTTGAGACACAAAGTAATAAAGCTGATGAACGTACGTTATATAAATGAAAACATTTAAGTAATTAGTACACAACGAAGTACTAATCGGAATATTGTCTTTGTTTTTTGGTTTTTTTTTTTTTTTAAATATCAATCACTCAACAGTCGAGGAGGGAATTACTCCGCTAGTTTTCATGAGAATGATATTAGCAGATCATCATTATTATTTTTGTAGATATTGGCAGATAACTTCGATGAAACTCTTTCTGTTTGACTTCATGGATTTATATGAGCTAGGGAACATCGATCTTTCAAATTCAATTGATTGTGCTGGCTCAAACCTGACATTAACAACATCATCATGGAGATTGTTGCGCAAGTATTTGATGTGCATGCGCAGCGCGCACGGCCCAGGAAGGTGAAGTGCCATGCATAATTATTATGGTCGTTGGGCAAAATCTCCTTCATGATCTATCTCCTAATTCTCTTGTACTTCTGACTCTCTGAGTTTCAATTCTCTTCCTTTCGGCTCTCTCTACACTACCACCCTCACCGGCCAGAACCACTTATCGATGATTTTTGGTCCATTTTGGATCGTCTTTCCTTTTTTTTAAGAATCAAATAGTTTTAAGTAATATTATAAATACTTTTCGAAATGGTTTTTTCTTTTAATTTATGATAAATAATATTATAAACACATGTACGTAAGATGGGTTTTTTGGTGTCTCAACAAAATATCTGAAAAACTCTTTGGGCTTTTAATTAAAAATTCCTTCTAATCAAATAAGACCAGGTCAAGGCTCACACACTTTCCACCCATACCCAATGCATAAATAGACAAGACTCGAACGTTACTCTTAGGACAGAAGCCCAATCCGTTTAACAGCTTTGGTTTATTTATTTTTATTGGGCTCGTCCATGTAAGGTTTAACACTTGGTTCCACTTTACCCCTAGTCGAAGATTTATTTGTCGGCCTAAACATGGTTTGGCAAGCCCAAGCCAAGCACGAGTTTTATGAAAAAAAATAAAAATAAAAATTTGGGTCAATAAGTATGGGTAGCCCATTTGAAATTTAATAGAGTAATTTTGAAGTAGGCTAGAGACTCAAAATTTAATTCGGTGGTATATTAATTTTTATTAGGCTTGATAATTAAGTTAAAGTTATGTTATGTACTAATTGAGCCCTTAATAATTAAAAAGTGGCCCAAGATTTTATTCTAAAAGTCCAGCCCAACTACTCGTTTCTTCCTAATTTTCTTTTCCTAGGGTTTCAGCTACCCATATAACATCTCATGCACGTAGAAAACTCCCTCAACAAGGGTTGCAGCTTCCCTTATATCTCTCCCACGTATGGTCAAGACCCAAGCATGTCCTTCACGTTCTATCAAGTTGCAGCACCCTCCCACGTCAAACCAGATCAATCAAACGGCCACCACCCCTACCTTGAAACCTCTACTCTACCAAAGTCAAAACAGAGCAAGAAAAACCGCTTCCCAAGCCCTTGGTTCCAGCCACCCTAAGGTAGAGCAGCATACGGGCTACTCACCCAACTACCAGGAAACCACCAGAAGTTAGCTCAGCCTCTTCTCATAGCCATGTTGGAGGACTAACCGACGTGGGCTCTAGGTGAACCAGTTGGCATCTCTCAATATTATCCTAGTGCTATAGAGATCGTGATAGGGTGAATATAAGATATAAAATTTTTTGCATTAATTAAGTGAAGATGTTTTGAATTTGTTTGTGATATTGTAAAGATGATATGAAATCGTTCAGTATTTTGTTTTGATATAATGTGACATCTAAAAATTTTTTGTATGACTTTCTGATTCTGTATCTGCAACTGTTCTAGTTTTGACTCTGTTTCTATTTTATTCAGTTAAGGCCCCGCCACGAGTGATAATAGTAGTATACGACCCTACCACAAGTAATAATAGTGGTATATGACTCTGCCACTGGTGATAATAGTGGCCTTTGTATGAGTGCATATCATTTTGATGACAGAGTGATTTATGTTTTACTTGACCAGATACACAACCCTATCATAAAAGTTAAACATGACATTTATTATGATTTGATGCTCCAATATGATGATGTTGATGCTCAGTTATGCCAAATAATACTCTAGAATAAGAATGTTTTTGAACTTTTGCTCTGATATTTTTGATAACAATTTTTAATTCTCCATTTTGAAAGTAAATGTTTTGTTCTGTATTCTAATTTCTGTAAATGTTCATATTTATATACTAGTATACTGTATATATTCTCTACTTATGGAATTATTGATAACTCACTCTTTATCTCTATAATATATTTCAGATGAGTTGAATATTTAAGTTGGAAATCAAGAGTAAGAATTAGGAGCGAGATTAAATGATCATAAAGAAATAAATTCAAAAAAAAGTACAAATAATTATTGGAGGGTCCTACTGAGTAGACTAGATTTATTAATTTATGTTGATTTGAGTATTTTGATAGGTAAATAGTTTTGAGTCTTTATAGAGATTTTAATTTATTATGTTGAGATTTTTCTTTAGTGTTCTGATGGAGGTACATATATATTTATTTTGAATACATGAATTCATATTTTATGGTGAATTTGAAATATATAATTGTATTATGAGAGATAGTTTTAGATTATAAGAGCTAACTCTCAATAACTATAGAAAGGGGGCGTTAGAGGATGGCTGCACCATGATCCTTTGCTACTCTCAAACGACAGAACAAAACGTGGAAAACTGAAGTGGATAGCAACTAAGCATGGGACGCCGGAGATAGTTCTGTTTTATCAAATCACGCATGCACAGTAATTGAATCACGAGCACAACTCCATTTAAAAGAAAGAAGTCACGAGCACAAAAGAATATCGAAAAGAGAATCAAAACCTTCCAAATCAATCTTCCAGTACTGGTTTCTACATCTTGCACGTGATTCTCCTCGCCGTTCATTCGTCATGTACAACAGTACAAAGGAAAAAAAATTATATATAATTATTTTCACATAATTTGCACACGTTCTATTAATATAATTAATTATATTATTATTTTTAAATATAACTAATCACATTAATAAAATATACTTAAAACTTATTACATGTAAAACTTTAAAAAAAGATATTAGAAAGTGGAAGATGGTGCGGTCCAAACTCCCATGCGAGTAAAAAACAAGGGCTTCAAATCACGTGCACGTACTCTGCACACTAATGACGTGGTAGCAAATCAGCAATCGTCCAGAGCAAAGGGTTCTCAACGGAAATATCTGATTGGGAAGGGTAATACGAGTAATTTTGAATTTCTAATGACCGGCTTCTACTAGTATGGGGTGGTTAGCCTTATACTGTATCCACCTATTAAATAATAAATACCCAGTAATTATGATTTGAAGCCAAAGAAATTAAAAAGAATAATTATTAGGGCATCTGAAATATGTTAAAAGTGATTTGACAATCAGATACGTTACCTTGAGAAAAGAAAACATTTGTATAATACAGAAAAGGGGGAAAATACATAGCAAAATATGCAAGACGACAGGCCAACTGACGCATTTATATGCAAATTAATGTAATGGCTACAGTTAACTGATATTGAATTCTCCCAAAAAGCCTAAGCAATAACCTAAGGTATTTGCAGGAATTGGTTCCACAAGATTTCCGTACGAATTTCCACATTTCGAATTAGTCATTTTCATGCTAATTAAGCTGTCAATTTCATTACTGATTTTGCAAAATTGTGGGTTTTAGGGAGAGACAGTCTATTTTCTCTTTAAAAAGTTCTATTTTCGTGATAGCCTTTGCTGGAGAGGAGGGTGGCTCCACCCTCTTCTTCTCCTTTTCCTTTCTACATTGTGAATACACTTTTAAAATGGTATTTTTTTCCTTCCTCTCTTCTATGGTTCGGTTTTGGTTAGATCTACTTCTCTCCGGCCTTCTTCAGCCAACACGCGACGTACCATCGCTTTCTATAATGTGCAAATCAAATACAATATATGTTGAACCCAAGATTTCAAGTTTTGTGTAATTATATATCTACACATGAATTTTGATGATAACAAATGAATTCAAAGAATAAAGAAGTTTCAAGTTCAAGTTGTCTACACAATAGAATCAAGCACATCAAGGAAATAAGCATGAGCAAGAAGGGAACAAGTTCACATTAAAGTTATAGAGTAATGTTGTAAATCTTTTCAAAATTCGAAATTAGGATTAATGTTCAAAATTAATATTTTATCATAAAGCATTAAAATACATTTTTCACATGTGCATGAATATTTTTTGAAAATTAAATTTAAAAATTTTGAAAGATAATTGATTGTCATCTTTTACATTTGCATGCCTTGATTAAAAGGCTAGACTTTGAAAATATTAAAGATGATTGATTGTCATATTTTACATGTGCATGTTTTATTTGAATATTTTCAAAAGTGATTGATGCTTTTTTAGACTTATACAAAAGGTAGATGATTTTGTTTGAAAAATTTTAAAAGTAAAGTGTGCTCCTTATGTCATATACAAAAAGTAAAAGATTAGATTTGAATTTTTTTAAAAATGAAAGTGTGCTCCTTTTGTCATATGCAAAAAGTAAAAGATTAGGTTTGAATTTTTTGAAAAGGAAAGTGTGCTCCTTTTGTCATATGCCAAAAGTAAAAGATTAGGTTTGATTTTTTTTGAAAAAGTGAATGATATTATTTTTGACATGTGAATCTTTTTTAATTTGAATATGAAGTCTCATATGCCTATAAATAGATCATTTGAGAGTTTCACATTCACAACATCCAGAGCATACAACATTCATTCAAAACTTTTATTCTTTATTCTCTAAGCATTGAGCTTTAATCCTTGTTCATTTTGAGAGATATAGTTTGCGCTGTATTATTCTTATTTAACTCATTGAGGAGTATTTTCTAATAACCTACCCACTATCAGCTCTTGTATCAGAAAAATGGTGTGTATAACCCTTGTGCGTGTAGAAAGTGTTCTACACGGGGAATAGTTGAATCACCACGTTTAAGGTGATTGCAAGTGTAAAGGGTGTTCTACACGGTTCCTTTGTAGCGGTGTTGTTCAAATGTGTAATAGGTTTCTATCTCCACCTGAAGGAGGTTGAATAGTGAATTTGGGGATTCTCAAGGGGTAGCTTGAGGCGAGGACGTAGGCAGTGGGGCCGAACCTCGTTAACATACTGAGTTTGCTTCTTTTTTACCCTTACTCTTTATATTTATTACTGTTTCGCATTTTGTTTATATTTTATATTGTATATTTTATTTATAATTGTTACTTTTTTAAATATAACTCAATTCACCCCCCTCTTATGTTAGTCATCTGGGCAACAATTGGTATCAGAGCTAAAAGCTCTATTATAAGATTAACTATCTTTTGAGTTAAGATCGTATGGCTAACATTGCAGCTTCATTTGGTAAAGGTCAATCTAACAGTCGGCCTCCACTCTTTTGTAGAGATAATTACTCATTTTGGAAAGTTAGAATGAGAATATTTCTTCAGGCTCAAGGTAGAGAAATCTGGAAATGTATTGTAAATGGACCTTATATTCCAACAAAAGTGGTTGATAGAGTAAAGGTCAAAAAGGAAGAAGAAGAGTTTGATCGTGAAGACGATAGACTTTATACTTTAAATTTAACTGCTATAAATTTATTATATAATGCTCTTAATGGAAATGAGTTTAATAGAATAATGAATTGCGCTACAGCAAAGGAAATTTGGGATAACTTGAAAGTAACTTATGAAGGAACTTCGCAAGTCAATGAATCAAAAATTTATATTCTTACTCATGAATATGAAATGTTTAAGATGAATGATGATGAATCTATTTCTAATATGCACACTCGTTTTACTAACATCATAAATAGCTTAACAGCTCTTGACAAAGTTTATTCCAAGGTGGAGATAGTAAGAAAAATTCTCAACTCTCTACCAAAACGCTGGGAATCAAAAGTGACAGCGATTCTTGAAACTAGAGACCTCAAGAAGCTCGAAGTGAATGAACTCATCGGGTCACTTATTACCCATGAGTACACATTAAAAAGAAGAGAAGAAGAAGGAAAGCCAAATAAGAGCTTGGCACTTAAAACTGTTCCTCATGAAAGTGAAAGTGATGAAGATGAGGAAAATGAAGACAAAGATGAAGAAGTTGCGATGATAACAAGAAGAATTCAGAGGTTCTTAAAAAAAATAAAACTCATCCGAGGAAATCTTTCAAAAATTTTTCCAAGAAAGATTCAGGTAAAAATGACACTTTAATTTATTATAAATGCAATAAGCCTGGTCGTATCAAACCAGATTGTCCTCTGCTAAAGAAAGATAAAAACAAGGGTAAGAAAGTAATGAAAGTTACATGGGATAATGATTCAAGTAGTTCAGATAGTGAATCAAGCAATGGAGAATCAGCAAATCTTTATCTTATGGCTAAAGATGACATTGAGGTAACAAATCTTGATAATATTAAAGATCCTTCATATGAAGAATTGTAAAATATTTTAGAAGAGGTATATGAGGAATTTGAAAAATTGGGTATCAAGTATACTGCTTTGAAAAAGAAAAATTCTTCTTTAACAAACGAAATTGAAATTTTAAGAAAAGAAAGTATCATTTTAAAAGATGAAAATCTTGAATTGAATAAAAAGAAAACCGATTTAGAAAATATTGTTGAAAACTTTACGAATGGAAAAAGAAAATTTGAAAAACTTCTTAGTAGTCAAAGATGTGTTTTTGACAAGGCAGGTTTGGGATATATGCCAAAACAAAAATACAAAACTTATAAAAATTTATTTGATAATCATTCTACATCAAAAACTAATATTCAAAATTTTTTTCATAAAAATAATTTTGTCAAAAAAGGATATTGTTATAATAATTCAAGTTTTTCATATATGTCACATGCTATTTGTAATTTTTGTAATAGAAATTGTCATAGTTATCATATTTGTCCTATTAGAAAAAATCATACAATGAGTATTAGGGTCATATGGGTACCTAAAAATCTTGTTTATTCTAATACTAATAAATAAAGGACTCAAAGAACTTGGGTACCAAGAAAAATCATTTTAATTGTTTTTATAGGTATGCATGAAATCATCCACAAGCAAAAACAAGTGGTTTTTAGATAGTGGATGTTTAAGACACATAATGGGAGACAAGACTAAATTCTTTGATCTTAGATCTAAAGAAGAAGGACACGTGACATTTGGAGACAACTCGAAAGGGAAGATCGTGGGAATAGGTAAAATTGGTAATGAATCTTCTCTCATAATTGAAGTTGTTCTACTTGTTGAAGGTCTAAAACATAATCTTTTGAGCATAAGTCAATTATGTGATAAAATATTTACAGTTACTTTCAAAATGGATAAGTGCATTATTTTGAATGATCATGATTGTAATATTTGTTTTATTACTTTTAGAAACAATAATGTTTATACAATCGATTCTGAAGAAATTACCTCACAATATGCTATTTACTTTTCAGCTCAAAATGAAACTAGTTGGCTATGACATAGAAGATTAGGTCATGCCAACATGGAACTTATTTCCAAACTTTCAAAAAATGATCTTGTGAGAGATTTACCAAAAACAAATTTTCTTAAAGACAAAATTTGTAATGCATGCCAATGTGGTAAACAAATAAAAACTTCTTTTAAAACTAAGAAACATATTTTCACTACTAGACCATTGCAACTAATACACATGGATCTTTTTGGACCAAATAGAGTTGCAAATCTAGGAGGAAAATATTATGCATTTGTTATTGTTGATGATTTCTCTAGATATACTTGGGTCATCTTTCTTACTCATAAAAATTAGGCACATAATGATTTTACCTAGTTATGCAAAAGAATTCAAAATAAAAAGGGTTATACTATTTCAAGTATCCGAAGTGATAGGGGAAAAGAGTTTGTTAATAAAAATATTGAAACATTTTGTGATAAAAATGGTTTTGTGCATAATTTTTCTGCTCCTCGAACTCCTCAACAAAATGGGGTAGTAGAGAGGAAAAATAGATCTCTTCAAGAGATGGCAAAAACAATGCTCAATGAGAACAACTTTCCTAGTTATTTTTGGGCCGAAGCGATAAGTACTACATGTTATGTTATAAATAGAGTTATGCTAAGGTCTAAATTACATAAAACCCCCTATGAGCTTTGGGATGAGAAAAAGTCCAACATTGGTTATTTTCATGTATTTGGATGCAAATGTTTTATTTTGAATGACAGAGATAATTTAGGCAAGTTTGATGCAAAATCTGATGAAAGTATTTTTCTCGGGTATTCTACTAATAGTAAAGTTTATAGAGTATTCAATAAAAAGACTTTAACTGTACAATAATCTATGCATGTAGTATTTGATGAATCTAATTCACCACTCTCCAAGAAATCTATTGATGAAGAAGCAGGAGGTATAAATAACACGTAAAGTCCTCATCTCAACAAAGAGAACACAATAGAAGAAAGTAAATATGAAACCATCATGAAAGATCATCAAAATTTAATACAAGATGCAACCAAACAGTGGAAATTTGTGAAAGATCATCCAGTGGAACAAATTTTGGGAGAACCTTCACGAGGTGTAAGTACTCGATCATCTTTTAGAAATATTTGCAATCATACTGTTTTTCTATCTCAGATTGAACCCAAAAATATTGATGACGCACTTCTTGATGAATCTTGGATTCTAGATATGCAAGAAAAGTTGAATCAATTTGAAAGAAATGATGTTTGGACACTTGCTCCTAGACCCAAAAATCATACTATTATTGGAATAAAATGGGTTTTTAGAAATAAGAAAGATGAGTCCGGAGTCATTACTAGAAATAAGGCTCGACTTGTAGCCCAAGGTTTTAATCAAGAAGAATGAATCGATTATGATGAGACATATGCATCAGTCGCAAGATTAGAAGTTATTCGAATGCTACTTGCATATACTTATTATAAAGATTTCAAACTTTTTCAAATAGATGTTAAAAGTGCTTTCTTAAATGGTTTTATAAATGAAGAGGTATATGTTGAGCAACCTCCAGGTTTTGAAAATCATATTTCCCCAAATCATGTTTTCAAACTCACAAAAACACTATATGGACTTAAACAAGCTCCTAGAGCTTGGTACGAGAGACTCAGTGGTTTTTTAATTGAAAAAGGTTTCTCAAGAGGAAAAATCGACACAACTCCTGTCATTAAATATGAAAATGATGATATTCTTTTGATTCAGATTTATGTTAATGATATAATATTCGGTGCTACTAATGAAAATATGTGTCAAGTTTTTATTAAGATTATGCATGAAGAATTTGAGATGAGCATGATGGGAGAACTTACATTCTTTCTCGGATTGCAAATTAAGCAAGCAAAAAGTGAGACATTCATCAATCAATCAAAATATATTAAGGAATTACTGAAGAAGTTTGGGATGGAAAATGCTAAGGAAATTGGAACACCAATGAACCCATCTACTAAACTTGATAAAGATGAATCCGATAAGCCAGTTGACTCGAAAATATATCGAGGTATGATTGGTAGCTTATTATATTTAACAGCCAGTAGACCAGATATTATGTTTAGTGTGTGCTTATGTGCACGCTTTCAATCATTTCCAAAAGAATCACATTTAATTGCAGTTAAGCGCATTTTTAGATATCTTAGTGGTACAATTAACCTAGGGTTATGGTACCCTAAGTACACATCTTTGGATCTAATCAGCTACAAAGATGCAGATTATACTGGCTGTAAAATAGATCGAAAAGTACTAGTGGAGCATGTCATTTCTTAGGTCAGCACTAGTTTCCTGGTTTAGTAAAAAATAAAATTCTGTTGCACTATCTACTGCTGAGGCAGAATATGTTGCAGCGGGTAGTTGTTGTGCTCAAGTTCTCTACATGAAGCAACAACTTGAAGATTTTAAACTCATGTATAATCACATTCCAATCAAATATGATAATACAAGTGGTATAAATCTTTCAAAGAACCCAATACAACATTCTAGAACTAAGTATATTGAAATAAGATATCATTTTTTTCGAGATCATGTACAAAAAGGCGATATAGTACTAGAGTTCACAAACACACATAATCAGTTAGCAGATATTTTCACAAAACCTTTACCAGAAGATAGATTATATATGATCAGAAGAGAAATATGTATGATGCATGCAATGAATATCTCTTAAAAGATAGACCAGATTCAATAAAAATAGAGATAAATTATTTAAATGCTTTTACATAAACTTGAGATTCTTAGCCTCATGTTTGAGACGCTCATTCTCTTTATACAATATCATGTCATTCTTATTCATAGAAACCGGCAAGCGGAATGAAGAATCTAATAAAGATTTCAACTGTTTATTCTTCTGCCTAATGATTCATTCCCTTGTGTGAGACTCTTGAACAATTCGTTGAAGTACAACAATTTGTTATTTGAGCTTTTCAACTTCTTGATTTTTGACTTGTAGCCGCTGGGAAAAAGCAACAATAGAGGAAGAGTAGCGAGTCTCAAGACTCATCAAGTCATAGATAGCATCAGAATCTGACTTATTAGTCAGATTATTATTTTCTTGCTGCAACATGGCACCAATGGCAGCTGCAGAAAGGACAGGAGGCTGAGTTGCAGAATGCCTCATGGATAGATCTAGAGAAATGTTAGAAGAATGAGCCATTGAGAAAAGAATAGAAGGCTTAAAACGAGAATGTTGAAAGAATGCAGATAAGTTATAGAAATGAGAAAAAAACTGAATGCCGATTGGATAAACTTTAAGACTGATTTTATAGAGATAACATAAAGAACCAGACGAGCTATCATCCAAGTCAAAAAGCAATGTGATTTTTTTTCTGATCGGTGAAAATGACATTTTTTAGAAATTCGGAGCCTTCAATTTCGTTTGTCAACAACATCAGGCGATTTTTTCAAATCTCCAGCCACACTTGTCGGGTCATGGATGGATCAAATTTATTTATTTATTTATTTTCAACTATCTACAGTGTCTACTAACGTACTGTTTTCTTCAGGTCTATTTACTTGTTGATCCTTTTTAATGATGCCAAAAGGGGGAGAAGTGTTAGATTAGAATATTAGCATTGTTTGAATTGCTAAACTTATTATATATGCTTGGAATTATATTTATACTTTTGCTTGAAAAACTAACGCACATTCTCAGGGGGAGCTTAAGTATCAATAGAGGCTTCAGGTTTTATCAAGTATTTGTCATCATCAAAAAGGGGGAGATTGTTGAACCCAAGGTTTCAAGTTTTGTGTAATTATATATCTACACATGAATTTTGATGATAACAAATGAATTCAAAGAATAAAGAAGTCTCAAGGTCAAGTTGTCCAAACAATGGAGTCAAGCACATCAAGGAAACAAGCATGAGCAAGAAGGGAACAAGTTCACATTAAAATTATAAAGTAATGTTGTAAATCTCTTCAAAATTTGAAATTAGGATTAATGCTCAAAATTAATATTTTATCATAAAACATTAAAATACATTTTCCACATGTGTATGAATATTTTTTGAAAATTAAATTTAAAAATTTTGAAAGATGATTGATTGTCATCTTTTACATATGCATGCCTTGATTAAATGGCTGGACTTTGAAAATATTAAAGATGATTGATTGTCATCTTTCACATGTGCATGTTTTATTTGAATATTTTCAAAAGTGATTGATGCTTTTTTAGACTTATACAAAAGGTAGATGATTTTGTTTGAAAAATTTTGAAAGTAAAGTGTGCTCCCTTTGTCATATACAAAAAGTAAAAGATTAGGTTTGAATTTTTTGAACAGGAAAGTGTGCTCCTTTTGTCATATGCAAAAAGTAAAAGATTAGGTTTGAATTTTTTGAAAAGGAAAGTGTGCTCCTTTTGTCATATGTCAAAAGTAAAAGATTAGGTTTGATTTTTTTTGAAAAAGTGAATGATGTTGTTTTTGACATGTGAATCTTTTTTAATTTGAATATGAAGTCTCATATGCTTATAAATAGATCATTTGAGAGCTTCACATTCACAACATTCAGAGCATACAACATTCATTCAAAGCTTTCATTCTTTCTTCTCTAAGCATTGAGCTTTAATCATTGTTCATTTTGAGAGATATAGTTTGCGCTGTATTGTTCTTATTTCACTCATTGAAGAGTATTTTCTGATAACCTACCCACTATCAGCTCTTGTATCAGAAAAGGGTGTGTATAATCCTTGTGCGTGTTGAAAGTGTTCTACACGGGAATAGTTGAATCACCACGTGTAAGGTGATTGCAAGTGTAGAGGGTGTTCTACACGGATCCTTTATAGCGGTGTTGTTCAAATGTGTAATAGGTTTCTATCTCCACCTGAAAGAGGTTGAATAGTGAATTTGGGGATCTTCAAGGGGTAGCTTGAGGCGAGGACATAGGCAGTGGGGCCGAATCTCGTTAACATACTGAGTTTGATTCTCTCTTGCCCTTACTCTTTATATTTGTTACCGTTTCGCATTTTGTTTATATTTTATATTGTATATTTGATTTATAATTATTATTTTTTTAAATATAACTCAATTCACCCCCCTTCTTGTGTTAGTTATCTGGACAACAATGTGTAATGTAAAATAATGAATAAAAGAATTATTAAGTTATTCATATGCGATTGTCAGATTTTAGTTATTTATTCGATACAACGTTTATTGATTAAAAACTAAATAACGTATTAAGCTTTTCAAATAAAGTACTTCGGTATGCTTAAACAAAGTAATTAAAATATTAATGAAATTTGGTATGGTATATATGCATATAAGAGGGTAATGGTTGTATATATAAATAATTGGGAATCTGAATATTAGCTAGGCTAGCTTGTAATATTAATTGGGAATCTGAGTTAGCAGAATTCGGTGTAGATAGCAAGCTAGCTAGGCAGATTATGTATAATATGACTTTCTCCACCAATTAAAATAAATTAATTAATGACCATTACAAGTCTTAAGCCTAAAACATTTAGGAAATTAGGTATTGAGATTGAACCCCTCTTAATCTCATATAAATAAAACTAGGGATCCCGCTGGGAACTCCTGCTTCCAGTTTTTTTTTTTTTTTTTTTTTTTTCTTAGTGATTAAGAAAATGTATTTAATATTATTGTGATTTTTTTAAAAAATATTAAAAAATGATGTTAAAATATAAAAAATAAAAAATTTAGCCTAGCGAGAGCTCTCAGTAGGCCCCCCAAGCAGTTGCTTTAGAAGCGCCCAATCTCATATATGCAATCAATTAATGATCTTGACCGCTAAAAACTTTGCATCCCATATTTAGTATTTTGGATCCAAATCAAGTACTGTATATACCCATAAATCATGTCTTATTTAGGACCATTCTCATTGCATCTCATAATGATTATCTTCTCATCTTATCTAATCATTATAATTTTATCAAATTTTTATACTAAATAAAATAAACAATTCAATTTTTTTCAAATTTCAAAATAAAAATAATATTTTAATAATATTCTATTTAACTTTCAACTTTTATCTCAACTCATCCTATCTCATCTTATTTACGAAAACAAATGAGACCTAGTTTCATCTAAATCAAGGACCATTTGATAAGTTTCATATTCAGGAAACCCTTTTACATGCAACTTCAACCCACTGACACCCCCCACGGGGGGCGGCAATCTATTTCAGAAAGCTGGAGATTGAGACCGTTGGCCCTATTGATATTTGGTACTGTCTAGAGCGAGACGTAACCATTAATATTTATGGATAGCCAGCTAGCTAGCCATTAATTGAAAGGATTAATACATCATGAAACTAAATTTGGAGACAATTAGTTAAGTTATAATGTAACATATGTAAATATATATTTTTATTGGTATCGGGTATTTAGGAAAAACATTTCAACTAATCTTTAGAGTAAGCAGTTTCCCTAAGTACACTTCGAATATTTTAATGAGAAAATCCATGAATCCAATAACTCATAAAGATTGTTTGCATTTAAAGAAATTTAAACTTTAGACCTAAAAGAAACATACTCCAAAACTAAAATGTTTACCACTTGAGGCAACCCGACCTAGGAGTTCATATATATACTTGCGTACGTTAATTAAACCATGCACGTCCAAAGCTAGTGTCATTATTTGTATCTAGCATTATTTAACATTGACACAACTTTTCCTTTGAGTCGCGCTACAGGGTGTATGATAGTGCCTAGTGGTACTGATAAGGCTAATAGCCTTTTTATTTTTTTATATATATTTAAAAAAAATAAAATTCAGAAATTCATTTAAAAACACCTTTTTAACAGTTAAATAAAAAAATAAAACATAAATCGGTGACTTTTGTAGTGCTTGGTTGCAGCATTTTCCATTTTCCTTTTGGCACGTACGCGCGGTACGTGCTTAATTTGAGCCTAGCTTCGATGATCTTTACAAAGACTAGCGTACGGAAATTCTGTCGAAGCAGTCGAGTTGAAAAAAGTTGCAGAGTTCCATCGTGAAGTTGCGTCGTCTTTATCAATAAAATACTGATCTTTTAGTCGTAGGATGAAACGAATATTGAAGTTTAAATTTCTAACCTGAACATGCTACTTTATATTAAATTATAATAATGGTGGTCTACATTTATTGGGGGTTATAAGTAGCTGCCATATACATATGCTTAATTATGGTCGCATGCGTGCATTTGTAGCCATAATATTTAAAGAGAAATGCTACTCGGCTCTTTTTTTTATTTTTATTTTTTATTTAATGATTAAGGAAATTCTTTTTTAATGATATTGTAATTTTTTTTAAAAAAATATTTAAATATGTTAAAAAATGCATGGAAAAAAAAAAAAAAAAACTCTCATAGTCCCACGTGTGGTAGAGCCACTATGAAGTTAAACCCTCACAGCTTACCCAAACCGAGTACGAGGAATTGGTGAAGTGGTTTCGACTCTCTGACCCAAGCATATTGTTTAACGCAATAAGATGTTAAAGAACCCTCGGATTATGGGGAAATGATCATGGTTCGAGAGCCGTTGAATAATACTAATTAAACTTGCATTGCTATAAATCTTATCACAGAAATCTTACAAACTTAGTGCTATTATGCTATTTGAATGGTAATACATTAATTCGTTTGTAAAGTTTGAAAAAATATCTTCTTAGATTTTTGTATGAATTTGAGCGCTTCAATTGTGTGGGGATAGACATATAAAATAGATGATACTTGATTTATTGTTAACCATAACAATAAATATTATAGAACTCATTTTAACTTTTATGTATTATTTCTCTTTCATTTTGTTTAAATAAAATGACGGTATTCTAATTTTATTAATAATTTTCATTTATAACAAACGAATACTTTATGCAAGAAGAAATTCCTTTTACTTAAGAATATCTTAATTCGTAAAATTTATACAGTAAAACTCTAAGCTACTGTTTAGATAATCAGTTGAGATAAAAATTAAATAAAATATTTTTATACTATTATTATTGTTACGTGATTTGAAAAAATTATATTATTTATTATATTTTATATAAAAATTTAAAATAATTATAATAATAAAATGAGATAAAATTCTTTTAATATACAAACCGTACCTTAGCATTAGCATCTCCAGATATTTATAGAAGTAAATGACACATGCATTATGTTTATTCAGTAAGGAAGTACAATTCAACCATTTTATTTTAACCTAACGGGACCGGAATCTAATATAATAGTACTACAGACATAATGAGGGAAGGTGACATAAATAATAAAACTAGAAAGGAAATCAAACCTACCACACCCTCCAGCAGCCACACAACCCAAACATCAATTACGTACATACTGCATGCCATAATTATCGAACCGTATAGTTGGCTTGGAAAGCTATTGCTCTGGCCATGCTTCAGAATATCTCAATGTCCAGTTTTGAGGACCCTGCTCGTTTGTACTATATAGCCCTGCCTGCCTTTATTGCTTTCAGTTGACCACATACGTAATTAGAGTCTTAGATACGTTTGGACGGTAAAAAATGTTAATAAGAGTTATGAATAGTAATAAAAATAAATAAATAATAAATAATAATAAAAATTAATAAATAGGTAAAAATAATAAATAATAATAAAATATTCTGAAAATACTTTAACTATTCTTGGTACCCAAAACAATGGCATATATAAGAAATTATAAACTATGTACGTGTATTCCATTTATCCTTAATTTCTATCTTTTATCTTTGTTGCATTAATTTCTATCTTACACCATGTTAGCATACTAATAGTTTCCTGATAATTAGTATTTTTTGCCATTTTAAATACATATTATAATACGATCTTTATGCACATCCTCACCAACTT
Organism: Carya illinoinensis; assembly: GCF_018687715.1. Lineage (NCBI taxonomy): Eukaryota > Viridiplantae > Streptophyta > Magnoliopsida > Fagales > Juglandaceae > Carya > Carya illinoinensis. The sequence goes on from NC_056758.1 coordinate 36,126,590, forward strand.
GTAAATATAATTTCTTTGTCCCCTTCTATTTGCACTTATTGTGCAGCTCGTGATGGACTTCCAAATACTTCCGACCATAAAAGGAAGAACATACATCTAGATGCACAAATTCACAGCCAAATAGTACTCCAGAAAGACAAATGCCTTTTTTTTAGTCTGATGTTTCCATGTCAATGCATGCTTTATGCTCCAAGTTCACTATCGGGGTCCCCAGCAAGAGAATATGGATTTTGATCACGGCCACATCTGTAACCAAACCCGGCCAGGTCCATGTAACCATTGAATTACATTTTTGCCCTAGTAAAACATAGGTTTAGGTTTTAACCCCTCTACAAAGTATTGATTTCCCTTTCTGCCCCCACTTGTCTCCTCCCACCCTTAATCATCAATGTGTTGGGTCCCTCGAGTTGATTATATTATCACTCCCAAAGTCCTAAAGATTATGACCATGAATAGCACTCTCTCCATATATAGAGGCAGAGAAGCTCGAGAACAAAAAAGAAAAACGAAAGTAGCTTACACAGCAAAAAAAAAAAAAAAACAGAGCCCTCTTCTTTTAGCCAGAAAATAATGAATTCTTCAGCAACTCTTGGCAGCGATGCCCAACTCGTTTCCAAAGAAAGTGACATCATATTTCCGGCCACAAAATACCCCTCTTCTCGCCGGACCCCATCATTTTCCTCCTGCTCATCACTTTCGCCATCTTCTTCTTCCTTTGATTCTTCTTATTTCCCGGACGATTCCCCACTTAACCCTTCCATCCCACTTAGATATTCCGGTGTCCCATTTTCTTGGGAACAACTTCCAGGAATACCCAAGAAACAAGTCCCCAAGAAGAAGGAGCCCTTGTCAAAGCTTAATTTGCCATTGCCACCACCCACAACTTCGACCCCGAAGAAATTCAACACGGAAGATTCTGGGGATCGGAAGAAGAATTCTAGGCAGAGTACTCTACAAAGGGATCCATTTTTTGCCGCATTAGTTGAGTGCTCCAAGGATGATGATCATGAAGAATTATCAAATCGTAGTAGTATTTGGAATCAAGCCAAGGTGTCGAGGAGTTTGAGCGATCGCTTTGGGTTTATCAATCTTTATGCTTCTTGCAAGAGACCTAGCGCAATCTCAGAGTCAATAGTCTATCTTCCAAGATCAAGCCGACATTCTTTCGATCTAATTTATCATCGTTCCCGCTGAATTACTACTTGTTAATCTCAATTTTCAGCGATCCTCTGCCGGGTTTGTGTTATTGGTTTTACCAAGAAAAAAAGTACTCTTTTCATTTACCCGTTCAGGTTTAAGTTTTTTTCTTTGTTTATTATACTGTACGTGAGGGAGAAGTGGACAACTATGTCCCAAAAATCTACTGGTTATTGTAAAATGTTAATATATAACTAGCTAGGAAGCATGCAGTGTTTGTCTGTCTTGTCTTGCAAACGATTTTCCATCGTTTTGCCTTATTTTTCCAGTATTTGCTATCGAAATCTTTATACAATATATATGTTGATATATTGATAGTCGCTGTATTTCATGTGATGTATCATGTATGCAACAGCAGGAGTGATATTTACTTAAACCCATGTGTGAGCAAGGTACAGGACCCCACATTGGAAAAGACAGCTAGAGTTATAATTCATTTGACTTTTTATTTGATTTTTTTTTTCGATCGATTTATTTTCTAAAATATACGCAATAATCTATAAATTCATGCAAATTTTGGGATGGGGGGTTAGAGGTTGTTGAGCTACCATATGCTCTCGGCTCTCCCACGTGTTTTTCCAAGTATATAAACTACGAACGGTGCTACTGACACCGAAAAAACTATCGACAATTTGTTACGATTATGTTAAATTTATTATTATTATAATTATTATTATTTTTAAATTATTTTTTGTGTATTTTTAAAAAGAATACTAATAATAAATAAATACAATATTAAAAAAAATTCAATACAAAGTACAAACTCTTCTGTACAATTTCTTGGTGGCTCTGTCATTTTCCATAAACAACTCGAAGCAGGTTCTCCAACGGTGATTTGCAACCCCTTTTGTCTTGAGAACATTTCTTTTTAATTCAGGGTAGTTTAGGCTAAATTATAAAAACTCTCGGCACTAGTACTGACTCTATTTTTTTTTTTTTTTTTTTTTTTGGGTTTTGTATTTTTGTAAAGAGATACATATTGATTTCAACGATTTGCATGGTGACATTAAATAAGGGTAAAGTAAATTATGCTAGCTACATTTATAATTAAAATGACAAATTTTTCCTCTTGAATTATGTTTTTACTCGATTTAATTCATGAGGCAACTAATTTGTAACAAAAAATAACTTTTGAGGGTGGCTTTACCAAGGATCATAGTTTGGATGTAAGAAATACTATAATTATAAAAAGATCTATAAAAATAATTCACAAACAGATATGACTTAATATGATATATTAGATTATAAAATTATTTTTATTATAAAATATATCTAACATACTATCAACCTTACTCAAGAAAGTTCACAATGAAATAAGTCCAAGCTGGAAAATCTTTAGTAGCTCTAAAAGCTTCAATATTCCTTTATGTTGTAACCAACTTTTATTAATTTTACTCTTTTGTCCTCAGCACATTCATTGGACGTATGCCTATATAAGAAGAGCAAGACCCTTTGTACAAGTAGAATATATAATATACATAATGAAGAATAATCTGAAAATGCCTCTTTTCATTTTATTTGCTCTGTTTTCATGGTATTAGAGCTGCTAAGACTAGCAATCTCTCTGACCCTTTCCTTCCATGGCTGAAAGTTCATCCTCTCATTCCTTTCTCTTTTTCTCATCTAGTTACTCTTAAGCTTAACTCAAAAAATTATTTACTTTGTAAGGTGCAACTATCGACATATCTAAGAGGCCAAGACCTCTGCTCATATGTCGATGGGACTCAACTCCCTCCGTCTATTGTGCTTTCTGCTGAAGCTGGTTCTGCAAAGAAGATCAATCCTGCCCATCTCTCATGGTAGCGAATTGATCAATTTATTTTGAGTATTCTTTTTTATCATTAATTGAGTCAATTATTAGTCATGTAATTTCTACAAAAACATCTCGAGATCACTGAATCTCTCTTGCAAAACTGTTTAGTTCATACTCACAGGCGAAAGAGTTTCAAATTCGTTTTCAGCTTACCAATTTGAATCGTGTTAGTGGACACCATTGCTGCCACAAGATCTCCCCTCCCTGATAAAGAAATTGTCACATATCTATTGAATGGTCTCGGCTCAAAATATGAAAGTTTTGTCACCTCCATCACTACCAGAACTGACCCAGTGACCTCCTATGAACTTTATCACTTACTTCTTATTCATGAAAGTCATCTGAATCATACTACCCGAAGCACAATCCCTCAAACTCCTTTTGAGCCATCGGCTAATTTCAGTTCAAGTTCCCGTGATCAAGAGGAAGAGGATCCTATTGTGGAGGTCGTAAGGGCCGAGAATGAGGCAGATTCCATTTAAATAAAAGGAAGATCTACTTCAAACCCAAATTCCCAATCCCCTCGACCAACCTGTCAGGTTTGTAACAAAGTAGGGCATGTTGCCCTTCAATGCCATTTTCGGTTTGACCATGTATATCAGTATGATCCCCCTAGATCATTCTCTACAAATTACACTTCACCTTTAGCCATACCCGATTCAACATGGTACCTTGACTGTGCTGCCACACATCATATAACCCACAGCCTCTCTCTGTTGAATCTCTCATCTGAACCCTTCACTGGCACTGAGCAAATGCGAGTTGGCAATGGAACTGGGTTACCGATTCAACACATTGGTGATTCCTCACTTTCTCTCAACTCTTCATCTTTTAAACTTTATAACCTTCTTCATGTGCCTTCTATAACAAAAAATTTGGTTTCTATTTTCCAATTTTGTGTTGACAATTCTTGCTTTTTGAATTCCATGCCACTCACTTCTCGATAAAGGACAATCGAACCAAGAAGCTCCTCATCAACAGTCCAGTGCATAATGGCCTCTACCAAATTTCCATCATCTCCTGAATCTGCATCTCCTTCAAGTCACATTGGCAAAAAAGCTTCTCTGGACTGTTGGCATCAACGGCTTGGTTATCCATCCCTTGACTCCGTTGCTCGAATTCTGCATACCACCTGCTTGCTGTATTTCCCAAATCCATCTTTTGTTTGTTCATGGTGTCCTTTAGCCAAAGCCCATCAATTGCCTTTTAAGTTGGGCTCCATAAAATCTGTTAAGCCATTAGACATATCATGGCTAATGTATGGCGCCTGGCCCCTTTTGTTTCAAGAAATGGTTTCAAATATTATATATCCATAGTTGACCATTTTACTAGATTTACTTGGTTTTTTTCTCTTAAAAATAAATCTGATGTTCTCACTGTATTTTCTTCTTTTATCTCTTTTGCTGAACGTTTTTTTAATTCCAAGATCATTTCCATTCAAACAGATGCCAGGGGCGAATTTAGTCCTCTCACAAACCTTTGCAAATCTCTTGGTATTACACATCGATTTTCTTGTCCTCACACACCAATAAAATGGACTTGTTGAATGAAAACACAGACATATCGTCGAAACTGGTCTTACACTTTTAGCTCAAGCATCTCTCCCTTTATTTTATAGGGATGATGCTTTTGAAACCACTACTTATCTCATTAATTTATTACCCACACTAATTCTGCAAAATCGTTCCTCTTACTTTATGGTTTACCACAAACCTCCTGATTCTTCCTTTCTAAAAGTTTTTGGATGTGAATGTTGGCGTAATTTACGTCCTTACAACCGTCATAAAAGAGATTTTTGCTCCACCCCATGTCTTTTCCTTGGGTATAGTCCTCTTCATAGAGGGTACAAATGCCTTGATCAACAGTCTAATCATCTTTGTATCTCCTGCGATGTTATTTTCAATAGAACTAGTTTCCCTTCTCACAAGCCCAAACCTGATGTCCAACCTATTCCCCAAATTGTTCCTCTTCTTGTTTTTCCACATTCCATTCTGGTCTCGGTACCCACTTTCCCTCCTTCATCTACTATTCTGCGCTCCACTTATCTTATCTCACGGCCCACAGCTCACTCAAGGCCCCCAACTACATCTCCTCCTTAGCCCACCCTAAATACACTTACTGAGCCCACAACCCCTTCTTCCTTGTCTCAAACCAACTTGACTTCTTCCCCAAATTCCTCTGAACCAAACCCTAGCTCTTTTATAACCTCAAGTTCTCCCAATGACACACTATCCTTACCTCTTTAAAATCTCCCGCTATTAATCCCTCCTCGCTCTCCTATCATTACCCTATCCCAGACCAACTCTTCCCGACTGTGAATCACCATTGACAGTACCATTCCATATCTAACTCGCCACTGTTCCCGATGAACCCACATCTTTTACTGTTGTCTCAAAATTTCCTGAATGGCATTCTGTCATGAGAAAAGAATTCGAAGCCTTTGTGAAAATAAATACTTGGACCCTTGTTCCTTCTTCCTTTATTTCTAATGTCGTTGGTTGCAGGTGGGTATTTCAGACTAAGCTTAGACCCGATGGCTCTATTGAAAGGCATAAGACACGGCTTGTTGCTAAAGGCTTCCCACCAATAGCACGGTATTGACTATACCGAAACTTTCAGCCCTGTGGTAAAACCCTCCACTATCCGTTTAGTTTTATCTCTTGCTGTATCTAGAGGTTGGAATCTTAGGCAAATTGACATACATAATGCTTTTCTTCACGATACTCTTATTGAGACCGTGTTCATGCAACAACCTCAGGGATTCATTGATCCCGTGCGGCCTAATTTTGTCTGCAAATTAAATAAGGCCATTTATGATCTTAAGCAAGCTTTTAGAGCTTAGTTCTCGGAATTAAGCTCCTGGCTCTATGATTATGGTTTTGTGGCTTCTAAGGGTGATCCATCATTGTTTATTTTGCATAAAAGTGATCTTTGCATTTTTATTTTGGTCTATGGCGATGATATGATAATTACCTCATCCTCTAATTCTACTATTGATCATTTGCTTGCTTCCTTGAGTCATGTTTTTCATGTCACTGATTTGGGCCAGCTGTCTTATTTCCTTGGCTTAGAGCTTGACTATCTTAGTGATGGTTTACTCATTTCTCAAAGGAAATACATCTCTGATTTGTTAAAGAAAACTAATATAATTGGTGCCAATTCTATCTCTTCTCCCATGTTTGCCTCAACCAAAATTTCTAAATTTGATTCACCTTCTTTTGACAATATTACTTTGTTCAGAAGCATTGTTGGCAGTCTTCAGTACTTATCATTAACATGGCTTGATGTTTCTTTTACAGTAAACAAAGTCTGTTAATTCATGCATGAACCAAAAAGCGCACACTGGACTGCAGTAAAAAGGATTATTTGATACCTCAAATCCACCATTTATCATGGATTGTTTTTCTCCAACAAAAAATCTGGTTTTACACTTCATGCATATTCGGATGCCAAATCCTAAGCCAACACAACAACAGAACTCATATGGCTATAAATTTTGTGCAAGGATCCCGGCTTCTCATTTTTTTAGTCACCTGTTTTGTGGTGTGACAACCTCAAAACAACATACTTGACTTCAAATCCTATCTACCACTCAAGGACCAAGCATATGGATGTGGATTTTCATTTTGTTAGAGATCAAGTCGCAACAAAGACTCTTCAAGTTCAATTCTGCAGTAACAAAGACCAACTTACAGATGTGTTCACCAAGCCATTGGTTTCTGATAGATTTCTCACTTTAAGATCGAGCATTACTGTGATTGACACCCTAGTAGACTCGAGGGGGTATTTCAACCTACTCAAGAAAGTTCACAGTCAAATAAGTCCAAGCTGGAAAATCCATCTCAACAGCTCTAGAAGCTTCAATATTCCTTTCTGTTGTAACCAACTTCTATTAATTTTACTCTTTTGTCCTCAGTATACTCATTGTACGTGTGCCTATATAAGAAGTGCAAGACCCTTTGTACAAGTAGAATATATAATATACAGAATGAAGAATATTCAGAAAATGCCTATTTTCATTTTATTTGCTCTGTTTTCACATACGTAGTATATGAAGACATTTTAATTTATAAATTTGTATTTATATGATTTTTATGTATATAAATGTAGCACTTCTCATAATATATTTGAGATTGGAGTACTGGACCATTGGTCCCGCAGCTTTGGATCGATTTACACCCATGATATTAATCTCATTCCATATATATACCTGACATCATTAAATTTTATCATTGACGTTTGTGGACGAGAAAATTATTCTAAAAAACATGTTAGAGACGAGGAAGTTAAAAAGCATGGGTCCTTCCCACAATCGTCATAATTGAATAAGACAATCTGTCAAAGTACCCAAATTAATAATGGTGGGAGCAGCATACGGCCGTTAGTTGTGACCTTAATTTCATGCATGATCTGCTTGTACGTAGTACTGTTCCTGCATGATTATTGTACATGATATATGCTCGCACTCATAATTAAGACCCTTCGATTATGTCATACGCACGTATGTTCACGATTGATCGAGGTCTCTTTCTTGGCGGTAGGGATGATCTCGATATATTGTTGTTGTTTATGTGCTGCACATGATGATGAAAGCAATATATAGTTATATATAGTGGGCAACATCTTTTTGTCATGCTTAAGCTAGTGCTGAAAACGGGGATGCGCTATCATGAAACAAGAGGTCCACAAGTACTCATATAGAATATGTTTGACCTAGCTACTTAATTTATCTACATTATCATCTCTTTTTTTCAAAAAAAAAAAAAACTATCTACATTATCATCTTTATCAGTGGCAATATCGATCTCTTTGGTTATAATGACCTATAATTAAAAGTGATCCCAAAACAAAACATAAAAACAAATCTAAAGCGCGCGGTCTGTAGTGTTTGGCCGGGTTGACTTGCATGTGTGCGAGTGCAAAAGCAAAATGTACATGTCGGTACCGGGCAGGGAAAAAAATCTTACTGCAAACTTGTATATATTGATCGGAGTAACGTGCAAACTACGTTTATTTAGTTAGGTGGGATAAGATTTTTAATAAAATAATATGATTTTTTTATAAAAAAAATTTAATTAATATATAATTTAATACATAAAAAAGTAAATTTTTAGAAATATCTTTAGATACTGATGAGTTAGTTAAATATAATATTTTTCAATAGGTATATTCTAATCAGATGTCACAATAGTTTATTTACGCCTTTAATTAAATTATATTTTAGTTTAAAATTAAATATACAACATTATATATATACTTCTGGTACTACGTACGCTCGAATTATTATTTTTCCTCTCGTTTTCTTTCTTTGACCTGTTTGTTTGTTTTTTTATTTTTCTTTTTACAAATGTAAATGGATACTATATAAAGATGAAAGGTTACAAGGTAGGAAAATTGTTTACTAACGTGTAAGTATCATTTTTTTCCTTCTTTTCTTATTTTAATTTTCTTTTGAGATATGGGAACTATTTTAGTAAATATTTTGAAACTGCATTTGTTACTACATATTTTATATCACAAGGTAATTAGTAATTAATGTGATTGAAATATATATATATGTTCCGATTGACCCACATATATAGAAAAATAAAAATATCAACTAACACATCTTGATCATAAGATCATTGTGCTTATAAATTAATTCCTATGCTTGGTATGCATGTCTTTTAATTAGCAATTAATACTTGTGGTATTAGAAGATCAAGGGGTAAAAATGTAATTACACAACAAAAAAAGAAATTTACTATTTATTATTGTTCATGTGGGATAGAAATTTATTATAATAGAATATATATATATATATGTGCTTAATCAATTAATCATGACATCAAACTTATCAGAAAAGACCTACACAAAAATATATTATTATTCAACAACCCATTTCACAATCCATCAATATGCATGATAGTTTTATTTCATGAAAAGTTATTAAGTTTTTTTTTTTTATTTAATTTTGATTTTTCTATTTAGTTAAAATTTTGAATTTTACGGTACCTTTTAACATGCACTAAATTGTAAAATAGTTATAGGAAATATTGTTTATGCATTATTAATTTTCTTTTTCCTTCCAGATCGAACATATTGAGTTTATATGAGCTAACCAATGTCATACAATAAAAAAAGTAGAAATGATATTTGCAGTATTGAAATGTGTAAATTTTACATAATTTTTTTTAATATTTTGAACCCGTGTACAAAAATATTACTATAAAAGAAATAAACAAGCTTTGAGAAATATTTTTAAAAGTTAAAAAAATGGTATGAGTTTTATAACTACCAAATTTTAAAGTAATGGGGTCGGATATTAGACCCCCACCTAACTAGTAACTACTATGAGATATTTCTCATCTCTACACTTTGGGACACTGTTCAATTAATCTCAAATTCAGAAATATTAAAAATAATTATAATAATTATTTAATTAATATTAAAAAAATAATTCTAATTAAATAATTCTATGTATTAGAAGACCAAGGGGTAAAAACTTTTAATTAGCCATTAATACTTGTGGTATTAGAAGATCAAGGGGCAAAAATGTAAAAGTAAAATCAGATTTTTTTATTGGTTTAAAAGTAAAAACAACTCAGGAGTAAAAATGTAACTACACAATAAAAACAAGAAAATTACTGTTCATGTGGAATAAACACTTATTATAATAGATAGATATTCTTAAGGCCAACTCCAGAAAGATATTTTAGACTTTTTAGATGAAATTCAAGTTATTTCCTAATATTTACTCCCAAAACCCATAAAACGTCCTCAACAGAAACTGAATTACACAACTGAGTAATGCTAACAAGTCTTATACAAGTTTTTTGTAAAAAAATACATCCAACTAATAAAGAATAGCTGTTTTTTATACTTTTAAAGTGGATTAGTCAACTTTTTTACAATGACTTATATGTTACTTGTCTATTAATTTGAGACTTGTACGTATCATTTCTCATGTACTAATTGTGTAATTATTTAACCTTGTTTGCATACTCTGCATGTGAATATCGATACCTAATTGGACTATTGTAATTATATCATGATTCATGTAGAGATGGTTAGGATTGATATGATTGTTGTATTGTTAATTTGGTCTTGTGATGATTTGAAGAGTTCCACAACCATAAATAGATTACATAAAAGTAATTTTATAAATTGACGTGGTTTCATATAATTAATTAGATCTACTTTATAATAAAAATAATTTTATAATTTAATGAATCACTTTAAACCATATTAGTTTATGAGATTACTTTTATCTAAGAATAATAATATCCACGTAATATATTTTACAACACATAATATGGGTATTTTTTTAAAATGATGTTAGTTTTATAAGATATTTTGCAAAAACACCTCTCATTTTAAAATATTATTGTGTAAAATATTGTGAAAAATGACGTGTGTTTATAATTTATCTGCTGCAAAGAGTACTGTGCATCCCACTTACAAATAACAAGCATTTTTATGTCATGCCATCGTTACTTTCATCATGAGTCCAAACAACAACAGGAAACTCACTACTCGTTCATGAGTACGCTGACACAACATAAAACAAACATGTATAAAAATATGAAAAAATAGTGAAACATATAGGACCCGATGGTATGATCGCCATGAAAGATTGCCGCGTGGTTGCTTAATGTTGAAGACAGAGCAGTCTCTAAACTTCTTCACGCCTCCCCACTCGTGCATGCGTTTACTGCGGGCAGCGAGGCTTATCATTTATCCATCTTTTTTTTAAAATATATTTATATATATATATATATATATAATTTTTCTTTGGCAGCCAACAAAGAATAAAGAAAGAAAAAAATCCAACTGTGTTTTCGATAAATAATTAAAAAATACATCGATCCGATCCAGTCGTTTGTGTGTGTTTGAAGGTTTACATTGGATAAATATTGGCCAATTACAGTTGAAAATTAATTTTTTTTTAATTAAGGTTATTTATTTATTTATTATTATTTTTATCTGCAAAGAAAAGAAAAATTATATGAATAAATCTCGTACACTATACATTACTTTTTTTGTTATTTTTTTAATTTTTTTATTAAATATGAAATATATGAATAATGAGTAGAAGAATTTTATTATTTTAAAAAAATAAAATTAAAAAATTAAAAAAAAATAATATATAGTATGTGAATATTATGAATAACAAAACACAAAATAAAAACATAATATTATTACGTACGATCCTATTGTTGCTTTCTTAAGTGTAGAAACTTCAAAGAAAATGAATACCATGACAGGACATGAATCTTATCTTTTATTGTTACGAAATTCTTGTGCCATGAGTGATTTTGGTTGGCGTCCAGCTGCAACACAAAGTCACAAACTTGCTTGTTAGGCAGTACGTACTACAGTTAATGCTTTGCTTACAAGTTATAGCTCGCAAATACCGACGGCTAAAAAAAATGAAATATTATTGGTTACTCTTAATAAAATATGTATGCGCACAACTTTAACCTTACTCTGTTATTCGTATTTAAAAAAGATATTTAATAATATATCATCTATACATGCATTAGCTGTAATGTTATCTCTAATAATTAAAATTCTTGTTGTATATATGACATCTTTAATGGAGCTCTTCATGGAGAAACTGGCAGTGAATATATACGGTTATTTTTTGTTGTTGACAATAATTTTAAAAATTTATACATTGATATTATTTAATATAATACGATTGGTATAATTTTTAATTAATTAATTTTTTTTTTTATAATTTGTCTATTTCGATGTATGAGTTTTTAGTGTATTAAATTCTGTATAGACCAAATATTTCTTTAGATTACAGGGAGATGGGTCTTAAATTAATACTTCGTATACGGACGGGTCAATTGAATTTTAAAACGCCAGCTATGCGACCACGAAATTTTGGTCATTCCAACGGAATTTCGTACTAGGCAAAATTTGACGCCCAATGGGCCAATACAGCTGTTTGTTTGCATTTTTTAAACGGCCCAATACTGTTGAGAATGAAAATATAGCTTTTTTTTTTTTTTTTTTTTTTTTTGGGAAATGAAAATATAGCATGTTTGGTTGACGTTTTCAAGAACACTCATTATTATTATTTTTAAATTCGCCATGTTAGAGAACAACGCAAAAAAGTTTCTAAGAAAAAATTCATATGCATATCAATCTACTTTGTGGTAGCTTAGTTAGTAGGAATTGGTATTTCATAACTTTGAGATTAAGAATTTGAGTCAAGACATCAATTGAAACTATTTATAGTCGTAAAGTCTGACTTTTGGATCATGGGATCTGCTTTTGATCAGTTGGATACTTTGGTGGGTGTTGTGGTGATGGGCTCTCGCTATTGGGGTAATAGTTATGGCTTAAACTGGATATTCCACACCTGTGAAGAGATCTTATGGTAAAGTTCAGATAGGATTGTTATGCTGATCGTCCCGTCTCTCCTTATTCTTAAGGAAAAAAAAAAAAGAATCTACTTTATGGTAATATTTTTGTTAAGTATTTTAAAATAAAGTTTTAATTTTACAAACTATTCAACAATCTATATTTGAGATTATTAAAATTAATGAAATAATATTAAACAATGAACTTACCTATCACATAGCAATTTGTTGAAAAATTGATTTGGCTGTGAAAGAATGATCACTAGCAATTTCATCTTAGAGTGTCTTGTGATGGTTAGAAATACAAAATATGTTATAGGTCAAACCTTTAACCCTTAATATGTTTCTTGGCCATCATGAAAATCTTAGGGGCATTTTTGTCCTATTATTACTCATCATTTTATTGTAGACTAATATAACCCAAACTTTGGTACGACATGGACTGTGCGGGATACTTTATAAATTTAGAGTTCTTATAGTTTTAACTTGGCTGCTTTCATACCATATTGAATAATGATTTGTATTTTGTGATGGAAAATTGTGAAGGTAATCGCCTACTTTATTATTATTATTATTATTATTATTATTTACAATATTGTGAGGGTACCAAGATCACTTGATTTCCAGCATCTCTCCCGAGGGAGGTAAATATCATCAAGACTCCAATAACATCACAACGCAATCGTCCGCTCTCTGCATACTCGTGCAAAACAATTAGCATATAGACTACAATTGTTCAAAGTTGATAATTATTCCGAAGAAATGAAATACAAATGATTCATGCCAATCGAGTACAAGGCCAATGACACAATAAAGTGTAGTGTACATATAACATAACCATGCACCAAATATACCATCTTCTGAAAAATGAACCTTGGCTTCATTCCGTAGCATCGTGCAAAATGACCTTCCTCTTCACACCGGCCGGTACCATAACGCCGAATATTTTAAGCCAATGTACGGGACATTCAAGTTCTCAATCATTGGTACTTCTGCAATTTACTCCATACGGATTTCCAAGGCTAGTGAAATGCTTGTCACAAGGCATATAAGTTATATAACATAAAAATTCATGCACAGACAAGTACAGACTTTTTTCTTCAGTAAGTAGATACATCCACACACAAGTTCCAATTGAAGCAACACTCGAGGATAGATCATATTCTAATTAGTACTCTTACTGTTTTGGATCATTTCTTGTCAGCCTGCTCTTATTCATTTGCAACATCAGAAGTTACACAGTACTTACACTACAGCTCACTCATGAAGAGGGAGAGAGAGTCATGAGAAAAGAAACCAGAAAAGTTAATGCTCGGAAACAGAGACTGTCAGATTTTCGAACATTCTAGAAACATTAGTCATGAAACAGAAAAAAAAAACATAGTGAAAAACGCGGAAGAAATGCTCATCAAGAACAACGACTTGTAAGGCAGTAGATGGCATGGAAGAACTGAGTCCATCACATTGTCTTCTCGCAACTTACTATGTTTGCCTAAAGATTCTAAAAAGCCAACCAGAAAAAAGGGGGAAAAAAAAAATTAACCAAAGTGAAAGGGGAGAAGAATTCAAGAAAGGCTCACGTACAGACCTTTCCTCTCGGGCATTATATACAACCTTTTCTTTCCGCTTTTATGCGGTCTTTCCCTTCCTCATGAAAGCCTATGCATCATACATTGCTCTGAGGTTGTCGAAGTTAGTAAGATCTGAAATCACTCTGTACTCATCTTTGCGTTCTATCTTCTTTGTGTTGTTTGCATCCTCTCTTAAGATATAAGAGAATCATTTGGTATTTTCTCCTGAGCCACACAAGCAGCTATTCTCATGCAGAGCTGTGCAAGAGGCCAAGGACATGCAAATGTCCACTATGAAAAGTTAGCAAGCTGATTTACTCTGCAAATGAATTCTGTGCAATTGTCCTTCTCTATACATGACTGTAGTGCTAGCATTTTTCAATTGTCCCTGTCACTATTTTGTTTGGATTCAACCATGAATATAATACTCTTCGTGTAGTACAGAAATGAATGGAAGGAATATTTTCCTCACTTTCGGGTTGTCATCTTTCCCTATACCATCAAAGTTCCCTTTCTAACATCCTCATCATTAATGGTTGCTGCCAAATTCATAGGCCTTTCTATTGATGGCTCCATGTTTGCCTTCATTATTTTCTATGATCTTTGTGCCATATTCTTCTTATATAAATAATGTAACTAGGGATAAATTCAATCCCGTCCAGTCGGTCCATAGGAGGTTTTGTGGACCAGATTGGACCAAACAGACATTAGGACCAATCCAATCCCTTTCTGTCTGGTCTGGTCCGACCCTGTACCAATGACCCAATTTTAATATCCTTTGTTTTTCAACCCAACAATGAAAACTCATTAACATTTTATCCAATTTTAAGTAAAAAATTACCAAAAAAGAACTTGAAAAGAAAATAAAAATAATCATAAAAAGAAAATTATCTATATAAAATAAATTTGAATAAAAAATTTTACTTAAAATAAAAAATAAAAAATTTCTATATCAATCCAAACTTAAACAAGGTTATCAATCATAATAATAAAATTAAAAAATAGTGATAAAGAAATTTTTTTGAAAAAAATCACTAATTACTAAAATCCCTAATTAAATAACCATCCAAATTTCAAACTCCGAATAATATATATATTTATATATATATATATATATATATAAAGACAACTAGCATTACATTCTGATTAAGACAACTCTAAATAAAAAATAAAAAATAAAAGAAAAGGTCTAAAAAAAAATAACAGTAGCAGTCTTATTTACATCAAAGCCCTAAAAAAAACACAGCAGCATTTACATCAATACAAATTATACAATTATACAATTATCAGCTCCTCGCTACTAGATTTATCCTCCTGGGCAGCTCCTACATCTTCAGGTTTGGCATACTTTTCACGGTACCCTGTAAACAAAGGAATTATTAGCAAAAGTTATGCTTCTTCAACAAATAATAACCATTATCAATTGCCAAAAACATATAACTATAACATTCTTAGACCAATAATTATAAAGTTTGTTGTCATATGTAACGTCGGCATCACATTTTTCAACCAGAATATATAAAGATAATCTTACTCTTAGACCAATAGATACAGAATTGTAAACTTTAATCTACTATCAAAGCCCAACACCAAATATTTTAGCCAATTGCCAAAGACAAATTGTACTGCAGTAGCAACAGCCAATGCCTAGTTTTACCAGCATTTCTGCATCCAGCCCATTTCCTGGAATTGTCCCAATCCATATATTAAAGCCAAAGTTTTGTTAGGTACAAGCAGATTTTGTGCACAAAAAATTTTTGAGAGAAGAAAAAATCTCTATATCATGAAAATTATTTCCGTCTTCAATTCACATTGTTTCGTTAGACATATATCTTACATGTTAATATCGGTGCGCGAATTGGAGCACAAAGTATACTTGCAAGAAGATTTTTCCTTAAAGCCACTAGTATCTACACTTAACAGAACATATCTAGTCATGCAAACCAAAATAACAGCTCTCCTCCAAAGAAAATCTTTTGCTTTTCTTATAATTCATTGAATTTTTTAAAAGTTTCTGAATAGGCATTCATTCCACCAATGTCTAACCCCATTTGCAAATGATGAAAATGGTCAAGAATTGAAAGAAACTGCCTTGTCAAGAAATGAAAGCTATAAAGACTGTTTCATTTAACATCCAGAACCTTTAAAAGTTGGATTTGAAAAATGCTCCACTCGAAATGTACCCACCCAAAGCAAGCCAATCCCCATGGGAGGAAGAGAAGGTCTTGAAGTCAGTATGTTGATTCCAAATGTGCATAAATGACAGTTCTTGAGTGAAATATTATAGTATCTATAATCCAAAGCAGATCATGTTGGCTACCATAACATATTAACATATATAGTCAAAAATTATGGAAGAGACAAAATAAAACTAAAGAAGCCAACTTTTGCAAGATAACTCATAATCTGCATCGGTTGATAAATTTTACAAGCAAAGATTGATAAATATTATACAAGCAAAACAAAAATGGTACACTGGCAAAGATTGATAAATTTCTTCTCACCTCATTAATCTGCATTGGTTGTAGACATTGTATTTGATACCTTCATAGAATTTCCACCCTCCTGAACAAGTTCTATACAAGAAAGAAAAAACAAAACAAATTATATAAATTTACATAACATATAGATCATAAAAGTTATAAAAGGAAGTAAATAAAAAACATACCCATATCCAGTTACCTTTCAAAATCCTCCACCTCATCCATTAAAGTCCAAAGGCTGATTGGAGTAAAAGAAGAACGAAGCTAATTTTGTACACAAATGAGACCCTCGTCCATCATTGGAGATAAAATTACTTCGGAAAGAATCAAGGACACGACCCGCCATGCTAAATGTAGATTTAGGGGCCACTGTGGATGCCGATATTATAAGTATATCGCGCTGAACTCTTGAAAGTACCCGATATTTAACTGAATTACCCTTCCACCAAATTAGAATGTCAAAACGCATATTCTTCTTCACAACTTTCAGCTAGGTATTTATCACTCTTACTTGCTTTTCAAAGAGTTTTCCGACTATAACCGTTGCTTAAATAAGGCCATTATTTGTACCTTCCAATCCTGAAATCTACCACTACTATCTATAGGATTGACATCTTCACGTGGGAACTTGTGCGCTATTGCTGTTGACCAGAATTGTTCCCTTCTTCATTTTCAACGTATGCCTCATACATGCTAAAGCATTTTTCACTTTCCAACTCAAATCAACCACTTTTGTGGGATCATGAACATCCACTGATTCCAATGCAAAGTCAAGATATTGCATCTTGTATTGAGGATCAAGAATTATCCCAATAAACAACAACATATTCACATTATCCATGTTGCCCTAATATTTATCAAATTTTTTCTTCATATTTGGGGCCATTAATCCCACATCGGGACTTCCTTCTTTACACTCCATGTCAATCGCATATTGAATTGTACCTAACCCCGAAAAAAAGGAGTTGCAAGTTACATATTGACTTTCCAATAAACGTAAAATTGCATCGTGAAATAGTTGAAGAAACCTCACAAACAACCTTATCTTCTCCTAATCAATATTATTGGGAGGCCCTAACTTTTTTGGCGTTCTCCTATTCACCATATCATTGTCATCATTGCCATCTCCAATACTACTAAGTAACCCCAAATCTTCTTCTTCGAACCGTTCAAAAGCTTTTGGAAAATCCCCGAATCTTTTTCTTCGAACCGTTTAAAAGCTTTTCGAAAATTTTCAGCCCTTGCCAAGTGTGATTGCAAGTACTTTCGGTCGTCCTCAGTCATGCAAACACATATCTATGGCCCTACCAAGTGTATCACCCTTGTGATTTTCAACCAAACAAGAAGAAAGAATTCTTGTGTAGATTCTAATCATCATTAATAAAGTGTGCAGTGAGACACATATAGTTGAGATTTTGCACGGATGTCCATGTATCCATAGTGAGGAAAATTCGTTGCCCTTGAAGAGCGCTTCTCAATTTATTTTTTTCCTTCATATATACATTAAAGCAATCATTCACAGCCATAATACGAGATGGAATCTCTATCCACTTAGGGCAAACAACAAGCATAAACTTCTTGAAACTCTCTCATTCAATGAACCTAAATGGCAACTCATTAAGAATAATTATCTCTGCTAAGGCTTGTCTGCAAGTCTCAATACTAAATGCTATGGACACAAATCCCCCACTAACATTTCCTCCATCCGCCTTCCAACATAAAGTAGTTTGGACTTTATCCGTCTGATTAAACGGACATTTCTTACATTATTTTTCAATGTGATTCTTCATGGACTTTGTACCGTTGGTCTTTGTATCACATGCATACAAAGCACTACAGTAATTACATGCAGCCATAGGTTTACTTGGATCACCTTTTGGTATTCTTGTAAAGTGATCACAAACCATTGGCCTCTACCATTAACACTCAGTTGAGTCAATTTACTACTTACATTGGGTGGGAAGAATGCCTTGCCCCTGTGTAGGCTGAGTTGACTCGTTCACATCATCTGTAGTAGAGTCTTGTGGAATCGTTTTTGGAATAGGGTCCATCTAGAAAAATAATCAATAAAAAATTAGATTAAGAAAAAAAAATCAGATGTTACCATGCAAATTATAAGCTGGACAAAGGCATTCTAAGCTGATTTGTAACAAAAATCGTTGATTAAAAAATATTAAATGCACATTAGGAATGAGAGACCAACCACTTGGGTAAGATACCAATTAAAACTACTGCAATTATGTACTAGTATAGATTCTCTTGCACAACACCAAAAACTTGGTTGATATAACTGAATTCTGATATTTCGTATAATTGAATTCAGTTTATTGTACAAGTCAGCCAGCATTCGGCTCGATAGAGGTTGCTCATAAAACAAAGGAGAAGGATCATAAATCAGAAATGTTAAACTTATATTACTTTAAGTGGTTGGTCTCTCGTTCCTAATGTGCATTTAATATTTTTCAATTACAAGGACATATTTTTGCAAGGATTTGTGCTCATTGGAAATTCAATTTCTTTTCGTTGCTATGTCTTCCTAACAATCTCATTGGTATTAATTATTCTATTTTCAATGAGTCTGATGTTGTTGGTCGTCGTTGTATTTCCAACGAAAAGATTTCCTTGCAAATGGCTACTTATGACTAGAAATGTTCCTTGCAAATGAGTATTCCTAACAAAAAAAATTAATATTTGCAACAAATAAATATACCTCGCTTAAATCGAAGGAAAAAGAACTAATATAAATTTCTTTATATTAGTACTCTTACATCATAGTACATTCACAAGCAAGTACTGTTCTTATGCCTTTCTTAAACAATTCTATAGTCACTAGTACATAATTATCAAGCTTTCAATCATTCCAAATACACAATAAAAGCCTACGTTTAATCAACCTATTGATCCCTTAAGAGAAGCTTACAAATCATCAAGTTTTCAATCAAGTTTTAGAAACTCTCATTCTAATTAAGAGATCAAGCTTACGTTAAACCAAGTTCTCAGCCCACTTATCCCTAAACATATAACTTAACCAACAATAGCATCCTCTAAGGATTAGTATTAGAGCCAAATACGTGGCAGATTTTTTACCTACCAGGTTTACCTTTGTCACCTCTCTGTCACACATTTTCTGTAATAATTTTAGCTAGAATGTAAAAACTTGCTCTTCCTAAGTCCTATCAGTCTTGATCTTCTTGTCAGCTTGAATGTATAGCTCACAATCCAAGTGTTGCATGTCAACAATTAAAAAAAATTACAAACTAAAAGAAGAAAATTGTAGGAATATAAGTTTAACAATTCTTGTCAGCATTCTCAAGCACATCAAGCAAAATCAAAATCAAAAAAATTGTAAACCATAAAGTAAGGCACGGATCAAAATCAGAAAATGAATAAAGGGTAAATTAAGTTGTTAATCAGTGAATGTGGGGGAGCTGACCTTGGATGATTGTGTTGCTTCAAGCGTTGGGAGCCAAGACAGGGGTTACAAGTCGCGACAGAGGGGCTGGAGAGGGGAGAGGATGCGAAGGAGTGCTGCTAGGGTTTTGAGAGAAGTCTGAGATTGATAGGAAGTGTGAGAGAAGAATAGGGAATCCCCCGCGGGGGGGGGGGGGGGGGGGGATTCAGAACAACGAAGTTTGTTCAATTGTTTCAACAGACGGGTAATTTAAAAATAACTGGGTTGCCAATTTTAATTTTGCTTCCCACTGGGCCTAAACAACACCGTTTAGGTCCAATATTACACTAAACGATGCCGTTTCTGTAATGAGTAAGATGTGATTTTTCAATTGTTTTATCTTTTTAGCACATAAATGAATAATAAAATTATTTAAATTAGTAAAATTAAAATTAAGTAAACTATTTAATGTGGATTATTTAATTAACTCTTTAAAAAAATAATCATTTAAAATTATATAGATAATGTTAATTGCTAATTTGTTACTAATATGGTTGCAAACGAACCAAGTTGAGTCGAATTTGAACAAGGGTACTTGAGCTCGATTAACATGTTTACATGCTCGAACTTGGTTTGTTAACCCTTAATGTTGTTCGAATTCTATAAGGGCAAAAATTGGCTAGGATTAGATGACTAAATGATAAGGTTTATCTTATCATTATTTGATTAAATTTGGATGAATGATAAGGTTTATCTTATCATTATTTGATTAAATTTGGATGAATGATAAGGTTTATCTTATCATTATTTGATTAAATTTGGATGAATGTAAAATAAGTATTGATTTGTATCTAAACAATATTGAGTCTATCTAGAAGTCTTAGGTGTTGTTTAGATAAGTCTTTGAGATTAAAATCAAGTTCTGGAAGATTGGTATTTATCAAGAAGAAAGCTGAACAGAGTTTAGTCAATAACAGAAGATGTTATCACGAAATGTTAGCAATCCGTCGGTACATGTTTTCGCGTCTGTTGCTAACCGTCAGTAAAGTCCTACTGCGACTAGAACTCTTTCCAGACTTTCTATTTAAATGGATTCGGTTTTGTATATTTTCAAGGACTTTGAGCCACGAATTTCAGAGATGATATTCTGAGCATTTATGAGAGAAAATTCACTTGAGAATTTTCATGGGATTTTTCATATCTTCTTGAATGTGATCATGCCTTGAGTGTGAAGGAATATCGATTGGATTTCAGCCTTTAGAGTTCTAGAAGGGAAGTCAACATTTGAAAATCGCCAGAGATTCTGGCTGCTACTGCGATAGAAGACAAACGTCGTTTGTCTAGGCAAGTAAGAGAGTCGAATTGCAAAGATTTTGTAATTGATTATTGCTTGTAATTGTTCTTCAAATAATAAGATTTGACTTTCCTGGATTTGGCTGCCCCGTAGGGTTTTACCTTTAAAGAGTTCTTTAAAGGGTTTCCCTTTGTAACCAATCATTGTGTCTTGCAAGTTTGATTATTTATTTTAAAGTATTTGATTCGTTTCATAATCTTGATAATTGAGATCTAACTTATTTGTTCAAGAAAATTGGTAGACAATTTCGTAGTTTTACAGGGGTACGTTGGGAATTTCAATTGGCATCAAAGCGTGGTTCACTCATTCGAGTGTGATCCGTATCCTTGTAAATTATGTCGACGTCATTATACGTTCCACCATACTTCGATGGGGAAAAATATGCTTATTGGAATTTTTAGATGAATGTGTATGGCATTCGGTTGAACGAGGATGGACTAAACCCGAGACATCTATAGATGCTTGAACAAAAGATGAAATCAACAATTGCAATTTGAGTAGCAAATGACTTAACGCTATTTTCATGGCGGTATCTCCCGAATAATTTAAAAAAATCTCTATGTATGAGATTGCTAAAGAAGTTTGGGATATTTTGGAGGTTACACATGAAGGCACAAGAATAGTAAAAAATTCGAAATTGCAAATGCTAACCTCAAAATTTGAAGAGATTAAAATATTGGAAGACGAAAATTTTAATGATTTTTATGCTAAACTGAATGATATTGTGAATTTCAGGTTTAATCTCGACGAGAAGGTGGAGGATTCAAGGATCGTGAGGAAAATTATAAGGTATTTACCTGAAAGATTTCGACCCAAAGTTACCGCTATTAAAGAAAGTAAAGATCTTGATGCAATAAGGGTAGAAGAACTAGTAGGTTCTTTACAAATGTATGAATCTTCACTTCCTCAAGCAAAAATAGGTAAGTCTATTGCCTTAAAAACTATAGAAGAAAATCAAGATGATTTTTTTGATGAATAAAATCTTAACAATGAGGATATAGATATCATAATAAGAAAGTTCAGAAAATTCATGTTTAATAAAAAGTATAGTGAAAAGAAAAAAAAAAGGTAAAAAATTTTCTGCGAAGAAAAATTATTTTGAAAAATGGAATAAAGAAAAATCTGATAAAATAAAGTGTCATGAATGTTCTGGTTATGGTCATATAATAATTGAATGTCCAAATTTCAAGAAAAGTAAAGGAAAAGCATTAAATGTCACACTTACTGATAGTTCAGAATCTGAAATTTCAAGTTCATCATCTGATTATGACAATACTTTTGTAGCTTTTTCTACTGTTGTTAATGATTTTTCTGATATTGAGCTAACAAAATCTGAAAGTGATGATGAAAATAGTGATTCGGAGGTTGCTCTAGTTGTGGATGATCATGAGTTGAGTTTACAAGAAACTTACAATGATGTGTGTGAAGAAATGATCAAATTAAAAAAACTCAACAAGAAGCTGTACAAGAAATTCACTAATATGGAGAGTGAGAAAAATAACTTGTCTGAGGCATTCAAAATTTCTGATATTGAAATAGTAAGATTAAGGGATCGAAATATTGCATTAGAAAAGGAATTGGAAAAGGTTCAAGAAAAAACAGCAACACAGAAATTAGAAAAGATGTTGAGTTTTCAAAAATCTAGTTGTGATCTCACGAGTTTGGGGTATATGACTTCTCAAGGTATGGAACTTAGAGACCTATCATCCGCTACAACCTCATCAAAAAATATCATTTTTGTTAAAGGAAGTCAAGATGAGAAAACTTCAAAGAAGGCCGTGTTTACAACTCATGTTCCAAGAGTCTCACATGATAGATCAATGACAAAGAAGTCCAACCAAAGTAAGTCCAAAGGTAAGTTTACTCCTACTTGTCATTATTGTAGTGTTGTGTTCATGTGATTGATTTCATTTTTTCACTTTACTTTCTCTTATTGTTCCTAACAATTGATTACTTAACGGAATGTGCTAGTGGGCATAAATCTTATCCACGTTGTGCTAATGGTATTGTTACGAACGATAAGAGAAAATGGACAAAAATAGAATCAAAAGAAAAAATCATACATGACATAAGATTTACGTGGTTAAAAAAATATGCTATCTACATCCATAGAGCTACAGTGATATTACTATTTCTAATTGAAAATACAGTCGTGACCATTTGAGAGAGAGAAATAAAAAACAAATAAAACCTAAACCAGGAAAAAGGAGAACATATATATATATATATGTCCAAGTGGGTCGGGTTTTGGGCTAAAAAAAGTTCAAAAATCCTTTGTTCTAGTGCCCAAGCCGCTTCATAGCCCAAGCCTAAATGTAAAATCCATTAAAAACTGCAACTAACCATTGTCGAATCAAGTCAACAACCAGGCCACCCACAAACAAAACCATGCTACACAAAAGCCCAACAAGTACCACATATTCCTTATTGGTGTTTTCAAAGATTTAAGTGCTTATACTCAAAGGCTTTTGCGGCACAATAATTAAAAGTTACCTCAACTGACTCGGTAACCAATGCTTCTGTTGATTCTAAAGCTTGATTTCTATCCAACTGCTTCATCTCGTTCGTAGCATCAACCTGTTGCAAGGTGAATGAAAAATCTGATAATTCAAAGAGACTGCAAACTCAAAACACACCATAAGTCAAACTAGGATGCAGTAAAACAAGGAATGAACATAATTCTGAACATGTTTCGAAAAATAGGGAGAAAGCAATGAAAATGATTCTGAATGCGGACTCACAAATTCCAATATTGATTCAACTGAAAAAAGGAGGAAGGACGAAACAAGTTTAGTGCCTATGAGCCAAATAGACGGATGATATCAACATAAGAGGGAAGGTTATAGTTTCTAATATTTTCAAGTCCTCTGGTTTGATGGTTTCCCGTAGCCGACCCGATTTATCTTTTAGTTTCAACACACCTTTTATTTTGGTGATTCTGTATAAGGCCTTGAGTATTAAAAATTACGTGTATAAATAATCACGCGCACGTAAGTCCAAATTGAAACGATACTATCTTAAAATTTTCGCTCCCTGTTTCTCAAAAATCAAATAGAAAAATGAACCAGAAGAATGGAAAAGGAAAAGAGAAGACAAGGCGAAAAATTCACACACCGACACTCTCTCTTGAGCATTACATTCGATCTTTTTTCTCCTTCTCTTCGGACTCTTCCTCTTCTTCGTCCTCACGGTAGCCTCTGCCTCGTACATATCTCTGAGGTTGACAAAGCCACTCAGATCTGAAATCACTTTGTATTCATCTTCTAATTTTCTCTTATCCATGTTTGCATCTCCATCTTTACTGCTTGCTATCAAAATCATAGGTTTTTCTATTTTTGATTCCATCTTTAACGGTATACTTTTCTCCACTCTTTCTGCCATATTTTTTCCCTGTAAAAAGATGAGATAACGAGTGCCTCTGATTATTGTAGTGCATCTGACGAGTCATTCTTTCAAAGCATACTTCAGACGAATAAAGTAAATTGATGAATTCCAATATTCCATTTGCTGCGACCGATAAAATGAAAGAAAGAAGATGAAAAGAGAAAAGAAAAAAGAAAAAGAGAACAGAGAGATATCCACGTACGGGTACCTTCTTTGTATTTCTCTTCCTCTTGTTCCTCCTTCTGAGAGCCTCGGCCTCAATCAAAGCTCTGAGGTTGTCAAAACCAGTCAGATCTGAAATCCGTTTGTATTCATCTTCGTATTTCCTTTTCTTCACGTTGCTCGCTTCTTCATCTTCGCTGCTTTCTAAAAAGATCAGGGGGTTTTCTAATTCGGTCTCGACATTTACCGATGTTATCTTCTCTGTTTTTCCCGTCCGTTTCCTTTCCTGTAAATTCATATAATCGAATTTTCAGAAGCGGGAATTCCAACAACTTCCAACATTTCCCCTCGCTCTTTCTCGGTAACCAAACAGCAAAAAAGAAAACGATAAAACTAAAATAAACATAGATCGAAGCACAACACTTAATCTTAAGCGTAACTTACAGTCTCCTTTTTGTTCGTTTTCCTTCTCTCCATTCTCTTCGCTCTAAGTAAAGCGTCAGCCTCAACCATGGCCCTGAGGTTGTCAAAGCCACTCAGATCTGATATCAGTCTGTACTCATCTTCGTGCTTTCTGATCTTCTTCACGTTCGTTACGACCTGTTCATCTTCGTCCTCACTGCTGGTTACTAAGATTATAGGCATTGTTGAGGCTGCTCATAACTCAAACCCTTCTTTGTTTTATCCAGCGACTCCAAGGCCACGTGAACTAGATAACCAAAATTCAAAAAAATTGTAAAATACCGTTGACATTGCATTTTAATAAATTATAATTTTATATAGTTCCAATTTCGAAATGATATTTATTATTATAGAGTATATAAATTGTGCCTTTTTTAAAATAAATAAATAAATATAAAATTTATGTAAAATATTTATTTTTTAATAATAAATTTATTTTTTTTAAATATATATAAAATTTAGATGAAAATTAATAAACACACATCACATTTTACAATATTTTATATAATAATGTTTAAAATGATGGATATTTTTGTAAACTATCTTGTAAAATTAACAACACTCTACAGAAATACTCTTATTTTACTATATATGTTGTGTAAATTGTTGTTAAATATGTCATGTGTATATCGTTTCTCAATTTAGATTATTTAAAATTATATTTAATATTACTTATTTAATTTTTTCTCTTGTGGGGTTATATTTATTTTTTTAAAATTCTCTTATAAGTATTATTATTAAAAAATAATTTTTGATTCTATATTTATTTAATTTTTCTAATAAAAAAATATACTTATTTAAAAAACCGTTTAATTGTTATCTCAAATTTGATCGTAATTCAAATTTGCCAACATGGTCGGTCCTATTTGATATTTCACTATAAAAGAGGACCACCGTACGGAACGGGCCACTTTTACCATGATACCATCACACTTCTATCGAGGAAGGCCCGCTTGCAAAGAACGTGTGCGCTCTAGAATCTTGGGTTAGTGCTCAGGTAAACAACGGGCTGGGAAGCTTTGGGAATAAGACGATCTCTTTTTTCGTCTTTTCCTTCTACGGACCGCGTCAGTCTTTTTTGTTGACAAAGATAAAGATATAAAATTACAATGGTTGGGATTAAAATAAAACTACAAATATCTAAAAAAAATTATTTTTTTATGAGAAATATTTTATAAAAAATAAACTTAATAGTATTTTTTTTATCCTAAGTTTTAAAAATTTTTTATTCTGTCCGAATGAAGTGTATTTGAAGAAGCAAAGACATCAAAACTCCATTGAAATTGAAAAACGGCGTAGGAGTAGGACAGAGTGGGACTGCCAATATAGAAGTGTCTGTCTTATCACACCATCGTCCTACGTAATGGAAAAATGAGTCCTCATCCTTATCCTACACAGCCGTCGCTTCCACAATAAATAAAGCATCCTGGGAAAAATCTAGCTCGAAATTAATATAATCAAAAAATTCTTTGTATAATTGCAAAAAAAGAAAGAAAGAAAGATAAATTCTCAATATTTTCTTTTCACATTTTGTTGGAATTGTACGATCATCCCTCCATCGTGGAATCTTATACCATTATGAACACCTAAAATTTTCTCTCCAAATTGTCGATATTTTCAAATGCAAACATGCTAAATCTTTGATGATAAGCCACGTGAAAAGTAACTTTAAAATGACAAGTCGGATAATTAAGGTTTTAAAGGTCGCCGCATGATGATCTTGTCTGAGCAATCGGCATGATAGGAAACATATCGTATCTAATTTGCTGTTGGAATTGTAGATTTTAATTTAGATACAAAATTCAGTAAGAAGTGAAAAGATAATCAAGGCATGTGATTGGTACAGTTTTTTTTTTTTATTTGAAAAAAGAAAAAAGACAGAAATAGCAAATTTAGTTTGGAGAAACTAACCTGAGATGGAAGTGAGCAGTTGTCGTCGTCAAAGCAGAAGGAAGCTGTAAGAAGCTGCGACACAATGGCCCGCCTCATTGTACACGATGTGCACTTGAATAGAGTGAGTAAATTAGGAATCCATCCTGTCCACGCCCCTTCAGGCGGGGAGGATAATGATCATTACCAAACTATTTAATATATATTTAGTGCAAACTTCTTTTTTTCTTTTTTCTTCATTTTTTCTTTGTTGTCTATACTTCGACATTCCCTCTCGTACACATATATTCTCTCTCTCTCTCTCTCTCTCTCTCTCTCTATTTATTTATTTCACTTTTTCGCAAAATAATTTATATATTGATCCTCTCAACTTGGAAAGCATTAAAGGAATTAACAAGAAGATTCAGATTTATTATTCCTCCTCAGATGGAAGCGGATGTATCTATTGATTTTGTGATGGATTCCGCGAAGCCCTAAAATTTTGTTTTCGATGTATGTATATCTTGCTGAAAAATTTGGGTTTTTTATTGTTTGGGAAAACTCAGAATCTGATTTCGTGGGGGAAGCTATGAATCCGGCTGTGGTTTTCTCTTTGCTGTCTCTACTGGCAGGCTGTTGTACGACGGCAGCGACCGTGGTGCTAATCGGGGACAACGTCACTCTCTCTTTCGACGATATTGAAGCTAATTTCGGTTAGTTTTCTGGGGTTTTAGCTTAAAACTTATGTTTTTTGGTGTGAAAATGTGGGAACATGCAAAGCAACTATTTCAATATTTATATTTTTGTTTTGGCACAAGGGTATTCAAGTTTTGATAATTGGGTACTTGGGTATTTTGAAAGTTTTACTCGGGTTAGGCAATTCATCTGTTTGGGCTAATTGAGCCAAGTTGTTTCGTTTTTTAGCAGAGAAGTGCAAGTCATTAATTATAAGTCCCAAACCAACTGTGGAAAAGGTTAAAAACATTGATTGGGTTATTTGTTCGGGTGATGAAGCTGAAATTTGAATTTTACTCGTGTTGTGAAGTGAAAAATTGTGTTTCGTTCTTACACACACACACACACACATATACACGTTTACATGATCTATAAGTTAATATATATTGGATTGTTGTTTTAATTTCTTGAGAAGTTGCAAAATTTTATGCTAAGATTGTCGAAGGTGTGGGTTGTGTACGTGTGCTTATATGAGTGTGTGCATCCGTACATACCGGACTGTGATATTGGTACATTTTATTGGGTTGTGTTATGTTGTTTTTACAGCTCCACCCGTCAAAGGTTCAGGGGTTTGTGGGGTATTATACACGGCTGAGCCTCTTGATGCATGCTCAACACTGACTAATAAAGTGGAAAAAGCTTCAAATACTAGTTCCCCGTTTGTTCTGATTACTAGAGGAGGGTGTAGCTTTGAGGATAAAGTAAGAAGAGCTCAAAAGGCAGGATTCAAAGCTGCAATTGTCTATGACAATGAATATGGTGGCATCTTGGTTGCAAGTATGAGCTTTTCCTGCATAGTCAATTTTGTCCTATGACATTTATGCCCATGGTTATTAAGTTAATGTTCCCTCATAATCTAATACATACGACTTATCAACAGTAATCTGATACATAAGATACCATACGAGTTCTCACATGCTTTCTCTACTGGGGTACCGAATGAGATTTTATAGCGTACCAAGCTAGTACTCCATGAATGACGAAATAGTTATGGTGATATTTGAGCTAGGAAAATGAATCTCCTACTAATGGAATTGATAATATGTCTTGAAATTTCCATCAATCTCATTATTTTGGCTGGGAAATAGTAGTCGAAAATGCATGCTAATTTGTTCCTGTGAATGATATTTGATAAATTCACTATGTACATTTATATGAGCATAGCTTTGTGTATACGTTTTTGTCTCCAGTACTTTATGTTAATTTTGTTTTTCAAATCGAGGTTCATATCCAAGAATAATCGACACTCATGTGGACAATGCAGTGGCAGGAAATTCAGCTGGCATCAAAATAAATGCTGTGTTTGTTTCTAAAGCTTCAGGTGAAATACTAACAAAATATACCGGCTTGACTGACAAGGAGCTATGGATTATCCCAAGTTTTGAAAACTCAGCATGGTCAATCATGGCAATCTCTTTTATTTCCCTCCTTGCCATGTCTGCAGTGCTGGCTACTTGTTTCTTCGTTCGCAGGCATCGCATAAGACGTGAAAGACCACGAGCTTCTCGTGTGCGGGAATTCCATGGGATGAGTAGTCGATTAGTGAAAGCAATGCCAAGTTTGATTTTCACTTCTGTTTTAGAGGATAATTGTACTTCAATTACATGTGCCATATGCCTTGAAGACTATAGCGTTGGAGATAAGCTCAGGATTCTGCCATGTCGTCACAGTAAGTGTTTCTTACCATAGCCAAGATGCTTGTAAATTTCTTTATTAACTGTATTTATTTAAATTTGGTGGCATGGCTTCTCTGTTCTGTGAGTGTTTTTTATGAGTGGGAATGTATAATGGTGTTTAGTGGTGGGAGGTGGTTAATACACAAGCTTTTGTCCCAACAGATCCAAGAGAGCAGAGAGGAAGTGGTTATATTGTCAAGTGTGCATCTGCATTATACAGTTATTCATTAAAAAAAAAAAAAAAAGTGTATCTGCATTATACAGTTGTAGGCCAACGTAGACTATGTTCTAATTGAGAATTGGGAATATGGGTAAATTTCACTTTTGGTACCCATGGAAGTTTCTCTTATGGTATTTTGGATAGATATCCCTGGAAGTAGTAAGTGTTGTTTAGGATTTTGGTAGAGAGGGTTCTGCAGGGAAAAAGACTAGTTAGCCATATATGAAAATTTTCTGCAGTAAAAGTGGTTAAAAGCTGGGGTGGAAGTGGATGAAAAATAGAAGCACCTCGTTCACTTTTTCAAAACTTTTCATCTCATCTCATCTATTCATTACAATTTTCCCAAATTCCTACACAAAATAAAATAAACAATTCAACCTTTTCAAATCCAAAAACAAAAATAATATTAAAAAATATATTCTAATAATATTTTGTTCAACTTTTAACTTTTATCTCAACTTATCTCATCTATAAAAACAAACGAGTCTTAATCCTCTTATTGTCTAAATGACTTTTTTCAGTCTTGTTTTGTTTTTGAGAAAATCATCATTAGTGAGACTTGCAGTTATTGAGAGAGAGAGAGAGAGAGGTTACTACAGTGTTGATTCAGTGGGTTGGCAATTGTAGTCTTATATGCTGCACTGCCTTTGTCATTCAGGGCAAGCTTATGTTATTTTGTGGCAGGCGTGCTATTTTCAATGATTATTTTGTTGCAGCTTATTTATCTTCTTTCATTATATTATCGTATATTATTTAGCCTTGCACATATACTCATGAAGCATTCTGGAATTTTACAGAGTTTCATGCTTTCTGTGTGGATTCTTGGCTTACCACCTGGAGAACCTTCTGTCCAGTTTGCAAGCGTGATGCAAGAACTAACTCTGGTGATCCGCCAGCTTCCGAATCAACACCATTGCTTTCATCCAGCCCAGCCTCTGTGGCTTCTTCTGTTTTGTCGTCTGTTAGATCATCATCAGCCATACAAATAGTACCGGCATCATTTCATTCCCAGTCAGTTTCTCAAGTTCACTCTGTTGCTAGCACTCCTTATGTTCAGCATTCTCTTAGATCCTATCGCCAATCCCCTCCCCTGAGTGTAAGCCGAAGCTCGGCGGATATCAGGAATGCATCATCCCAAAGATCTCATGCTTCCTATTTGGTTTCACCCCACTCATTGGGTTACCCATCTTTATCACCACTAAACTCAAGGTACATGCCTCCACGTATTCCAAGCCCAAGCTATGCATCGCCAAGCTTTGTCAGTTCATCTGGTCGTCTACAGCACCCACTGCATTGTAGCGAGTCGGCTGCTAGTTTTTCTCCCTTTGCTTCTGCTCATTCTCTTCCAGAATGCTGAATCAAATTTTATCACATGACTGAAAGGCTGGGTTGACACGACCAAGAGCTCATCAGAGGGAGCTGAACCGAAAGTCCTGGATCATTTCTACCTCAGGCTTGCACCACAAAATTACTGAATCATTGTTGGGTTCTATTTGGCACCGGTGGTTACCAGTTTTTATGCCTGGAGTGTTTCTTTTTGCCTGCTCGCATGTACATTATAGTATAAGCTTGTGTTGTCTCTTTCAAATTTCAAGTGATAATTGTGGTTCTTACATTTGAGGTCTGTCGAATTGTCTACACACGGTCACGAGTGCATTGTGGTGTACTGGATTTTATTAACATTGATGTTTTGATAGTCTACATTGGTGAAGATGGTAAACCACACTAACCAGACTTGTTTGGAGCTGTGTATAAGTTTCTCTTTTAACCGAAAACATTGAACAATTTATTTTGGATAATTTATCCTTCTAGTATCTTCCCTCTCTGGCATAAGGTCATTCGTTAAACATGCTATCCTTTGTTGTGTTCCGAGACCATGAAATACTCGCCCAAAGGGAAATGATCCTAATAACATTCACTCTCGTGTAACTAACATATAATTTTTCATTTTTATCTTTTTATGTAAATACACAAATTTAAGCATTATTAAGATAAAATAATAACAATAACAAATCACATGTTTGATTATGTAGAGATAAATAGTGTAAGATTTTCATATAGAATCTCCTTTCTCAAAATGACAAAAAGTGTTTAAACTCCACATGCAAACGATTAAAAAAAAAAATTTAAAACGCCAAAAAAAAAAAAATAATAATAAAACAAAATAAGGACGGTTGGAGGGGAAATTCTCCCCCTTTGCACCACCTCTCTAGGAGGGCGGCCAGCCATCTCATGAGGGGATGGCCTGCAACTCACCGGGTAGTTTGCCACCCCATGGATGGTTGGCGAGCAAACCCCACGAACAGGTTGCTCGCTGTCCATCCCTCTTTGGTTGGCTAGTCCCTCCAATTTTGTCATTTTGTGTCTTTTCTTATTTCTTCAATAAAGGTGACGTGAAGATTTTTTACCCATTTATTTTGTATATATTAGCACGTATTTATTGGGTCAAGTATTATGCGACCTTGGGACGACACATTGACTATTATTTAATTAGTTTTTTTTAATGGTATTATTTAATTAGTTTACACAATAGACGATAAATGAAATGAGCTTATCAAAAATCACCCTGAATATCCAGGGAGTAATTAGATAAAGGAGAGGGCTACTCTGCGCCCATCCATGTGACGCACTTTACAATTTTATTTTTCTTTTCTTATATTTTTTAATATATTTAAATATTTTTAAAAAATAAAAAAAAATACATCAATACACTTAAAATTACTTCCTTAATTATTAAATAAAAAAATAAAAGTTACAAAGCGGTCATATAGAGCGGTCAAAATTAGTGGGCACAGTAGCTTTTTTCTTGGATAAAAGTAAAAATCTAGGGGATATTTTGATAACAATGTAAAACTCAGGTACTACTTTACTATTTGACACTAAAAATTAATGCGGTAACTAACGGTTACATTGCTAAATGAGAAGTCTGCAAAATGAACTGACCAAAGTGTGCGCATAAATAAGATTTCTCTACAAAAGCATTGAAGTGCAACATATAACTTCAACGTGCTCTGATATTTCTGTTCATATTGTTGATTTGTTTAAAAGCACATCCTCGACTAAATTTTCAGTTAGACGTCCATCAAAATGCCCAACTTTAATCTACCTTGTCTCCAGGTCCATATTCTCTACTTTCAGCCTCAGACACTGAACTCCTAGCATGATCAACTTGGTCTCCAGTACCAACCCTGAGAGGTTCCTCTCCTTTGATGGTTTGGATGAGCATCACGACCACAACCACAAAAACAAGCATGTACACAGTGTTGATTCCAACTAATGAATTGATATAACCAAGAAGTGATGGACCGCGGATTCTTTCCTTCAATGTTCTTCCTTCCCTATATCCTATAATGAATCTTGAGATTTGAGTTGCCTGATCCTCCTCATACATCGTTTCAGAACCGAAAACCTTATAGAAAAAAGGAACATCTGGTGTTAAAAAAGTCAGGACAAGAAAGCGAGTATTCAGAAACACCCAAATGATGTCATATAGATATGTATATTATGAAAAATTCTACAGTATGGGCATTAAAAGGATTTAGCTTATTGTGTACACAACGTAAAACCAAAATGCATTCCCTTAGCTATTATTCACTCGAACTTATGTCATGTTACACATTTGACACCTAAGATAAAATGTGAAATATGTCAACAGATGTGACCAAATATTGTCTGCAAGCTAAAACTTATCAAAAATTTTCCAGAAAAATTAAAACTTACTGATAAGTACTCTTCATCTCCATCCCAAACCACCATTTTTGGTAGCACTGTCTTTTTGTTAACCCCAAATGTGTCAGTGAAGTCCTCATACTGTTTGACACCAACATAACCAAATACTAAGTCACGATTTGCAGATGCAGCAGCCTTCAATAACTCTATAATTTTCTTTGACTTCTCCTCTGTCTCATCCTCCACAATTGTCAGGACAATTTTCCTCCTATCTTCTTCCAGGGACTTTAATGTGTCCGGGTTTATTGGTATGGCCAAAGGGAACAAGTTTTGTTTAATAAATTCCTCCAAAAATTCCTCTGCAAAATGAAAACAGGAAGGTATAATAAAGAGCATTTTCTTTTTAAGGCCAATGATAGGCATACAGATGATGAATGAATACTGAAGCATTTAAGCATTATAATTTGATGAAATGCAGAAGAGATCCATAAAAGAAAAGGGAATATGGAGTTTTCATAATGTACAACAAGAAACATCCACTGAACATTTGGTTGCTCATGGTTGCTTGATTAATCAGATTAATGTTCAAATTGAAGGCCTTACAGAAATCTAAATGTCAACCCTTGAGCTAGGATGGCATTTATCATGTAAAAACATAACTGATATCCTTGAGCCAAGCCAGGGGCATCAAGTTCAGTTCATTTATTATGTTCTTGGCTCAATCTGCCATGATCATGCCTGGAATTAACTTGAAAAAGCTTATAACAAGCTAACCCAAAGAAAATCTGCATGGTCTGGTTCTACTTAGATAATTAGATCATTTGTAGCTGTTAACTTAAATTCAAAACCTAACAAAAATCAGAGTGTATGTCAGACTATGATTTTGGCTGGCACAAAACGAACACATATCCTTTCAAGAGTAACAAGATCCCAACGAGCAAGCTAATTATTGATTCTTTATGGCAACCAAGGGTAAGGTGAAAATGCATAGCCGTTGGTACTAGAATAAATCGTACACATTAGCATTCAGGTTAATTTCAGAGGTGGATGCCAACTATGCAGTGGAGAAGTAACAATTACAGAAAACCAGAAGGACAGAAACTGAGGATTACTTCAAATCTCTTTAGGTGCTCAGATAGCTAAAATATACTTCACTCCAAGTAGTCCCATGAAGTTAGTAATGTCCCTTGATACTGACAATCTATTTCTGCTTCAGATAGCATTATGTTTTAAAGAATGCTAGAATCCCTGAAACTTAGATCTGGTTTGGATGTTGATTCTCACAACTTTCCCAAACTTCCAAACAAAACACAAAAAACAATTTAACTTTGTCAAATCCCAAAACAAAAATAATATTAAAAAATTATATTCTAACAATATTTTAACTTTGTACTATTTTTATTCAACTTTTTCTCTCCCCTTTCCCAAAACCCCATAAAACATTTTAATTCAAACCATTTCACTACCATTCACAAACCATCTCATCTCATTTCATCTCAACATCCAAACGGGGCCTTAATCTACCATTGTGTCTGTAGACAGATACTATTTATCGATATGCATCCTTATGACTAACAGGTAAAATGAATGTAAACAATGGCTCTAATAGATTAATTGTACCAATCTGCCCACAAAAGATAAGCACACACAAACGGTTCTCTTCCCTTGTATTCCAAGAAGGATCTTAACCTCTAACAAGTAATGTGTACTAGAACAGCAATGAAGGTACGCCACCCTCACACATGGATTGAATACAAGAGCAACACAACAAAAATCAGATCCATAACACCTGAGGTTAAAAATCCAGAAATTTGGAAAAATCAAAACAATCTGTTGCTTCCTTCCAAGCATTTAGTGTACTCAATACTTTTATCTTCCAAGCATTTGGTGCTCTCTAAAAAGTAAAGTGTACTGAAATAGAAAATAGAAGGTGAACCACCCTTGTGCATGGATTGAGAACAAGAGAAATTCAACATATATCAGATCAGGCTAACACCTGAAGCTCTGTGAATCTAAAAATCAAAAGAATCAGGAAAACCAGAACAATCTGTTGCTTCCTTTCAAGCATGTAGGACAAAGTTGTAATGATTAGAACATCTCAGAATATCTGTAAATAGTTTGAGTTAATATGTTCTATCGGGTTTTGAAAAGAAGAAAGAAATAATTGAATAAAAATATTATAAAGTTATAATATTGTTTGACTATAATTTTTTAATATTAGCTTCGTTTTGAAATTTGAAAAGTCGTACTGTTTTTTGTGTTTTGTTTGGAAGTTTGGGAAAGTTGTAATGATTAGGTAATAATAGGATTAAAAAGTTGAAAATTTAAAATTGAAAAGTGTTTTGTATTTTAGTGATATTTGGAAAAGAAATATATAAGAATACTTGTTACAAAAACAAGGCCGTAGTGTTCTCTGCATAGTTAGCTTTAGACCCAGAACCTTTATTTTTTCCTTTTTATGGGTAGCTTTAGATCCAAAACTGAGGTCTAAGTAGGATATTTTCTGAAGAAATGGCTTAAGAAGCCAATGGTCTTTGGATCAAATGGTATATATCCCCATAAGAATTAAGGATGGAGGGAGATAAGGGTTCCATTCCCCTTCAGTGCTGAGTCGTATATTTCAATGGGGTTAGGTGTCCACCTCTCAGCCACCTTTTTGATAAGTAATAAAATTTTATCTAACCAGGCCACGACTGTTTTTCGCAGATGTAATGCTCTATAGGGACAACAGAAGCCTGAATAGAAAGCAAACTCTCACAGAAAAAAGTTCTGAGAGGCGCCAGGATCAATGTGCATAAGCATGAAGGAAACTGAAAAGGACTAAAATATCTTTCACTTTTAAGAATTAGACATTTTGTCTGAGGTAATCAACATAGATTCAATACAACTTTCGCAGCAAACTGGACTAGCTAAACACAATAAAAACTTACCTTCAAAGGGGCCGTAAAAAATGTTCCGCTCATTGTAAACTGGATGAAGGGATACTAAAGCAGGAACCTTGTCGAAATCATATGATACCATGATGTCCTCAGAGAAATCCTTTGCCACAGAAAACCATGCCTTTTTCTTGTATTTTACAGCTAAATTTGATATCATCGACTCTTTCATGCCAAACCCTATATATATAGGAAAGAAAGCGCCAGCTGCTTCAACAAAATCACTGATGGCAGAGTCTGAATCAAGAACTGAAACATCAGAAGTAACAAATTTTTTCAGATAACGAACAAGCAAATCTGCTTTCCTCGGTCCATTATATTCTACAGGGACACCATGCATAAAGATCTTGAGGGTGGGATATGCACTGCATCATAGAAATTCAAGAGTTAGCAATTACATAAGAACCATTAGCTATATTTGCTAACTGAAAATAATGTTCTTAGGAAAATGGGTTATGAAACATATTCTGTGCAAAATTGGACTACCATCACACCGTAAGCATCAATATGGTGTCCTGGAGCAGTTTCCTAATGTTCTAGTTTAAGTCAACTGCAAAGGAAACCCCTATCTCAAACAACTAGAAAAAAAAGGCAAGTATGATTAACATCAAAGGGGATGGGGATGAAGTCCCTGGAAGCATACTCAATGTCATGTTTTTTAGCCAAGCGGGTATATTTATCAGCATTTACTTTTGCTATGACAATGGGCTCTTTCAAGCTGGCAAGTATGGGGGCAGCTTCATCCAACTGCAATGCAAACATTAAAGTTGTTAGTGTTACAAATTAAAATACCGGCTGTGATTAACAAAAGGTCGAAGATTCAAATGAAAACAAATATTGAAAGAAATTCCAACAATCCATTCTAAGTCTAGGGTCTAAATATATGATCAACTTTTAACAGCATTATGATAGACTTTTGACAGGATTATCAGCGTAAATCACAGAATATTTTTTTAAGACAACGGCTCACACCTCCAGCCCAACGCTGATAAGAAGGATGAGATTATGGGTGAGAGTTCAAGTCCCATGGGTTGAGCGAGTTTCTCAACAATCATACAACAAAAGGCCCATTTTTTTTCACAAGCATTGGACCATATTCTCCAACATCTTACAGAATAAAAAATATCCTCATAAAATAAGGCAAGATGCACACTCCAGCAGAATTCAAGTCCCATGGAGTGAGTGAGTTTCTCAACAAGCATACAAAAAAAGGCCAATTTTTTCACAAGCATTGGACCGTATTCTC
Organism: Carya illinoinensis; assembly: GCF_018687715.1. Lineage (NCBI taxonomy): Eukaryota > Viridiplantae > Streptophyta > Magnoliopsida > Fagales > Juglandaceae > Carya > Carya illinoinensis. The sequence goes on from NC_056758.1 coordinate 36,164,114, forward strand.
CAAAATCCTACAAAATAAAAAATATCCTCGTAAAATAAGACAAGATGCACACTCCGCAGAATTCAATCTCCAGAGAGTTGGAAAAGGCAAAAAATAAAATTTTAAGCTTAACCAAAAATACCCTGATGAGTATAAGTTATAACCCAGACAATGGTTTTGGCTAGTATGTTGTCATAGTTTAGAGAGAACAAAATTAAGGCAAGACTTATACTTTCGACGGTACGAAGTAATATTTTCCTTACTGTTACAGATCAGTTTCTTCAGTAGATGTATTATCAATTGAAGTCAAGTTCTTAGGCGGGAATTCGAACCGAATCCGAGTCTGATTAAGCGACAAACTTTATCCTCAAGCCCAAAAAAGATTAGTGTTAATACGAAATCACAGATCTATAATTACCATCGATGAATTAAAGAGAAGACAAGATCGAAAACGCAAACAATCATTTATTGAATCAATGTTTCAAAAGTGAAATCAGTAGAGAGAGAGCGAGAGAGAAGGACCTGGGGAGAGAGACGCTTGCAGTGGCCACACCAAGGGGCGTAGAAGTCAACGAGGATGAAGTCGAAGGTAGAGATGGCGGAATCGAAGTTCGATTCATCAAGTTCCAATACCTTCCCATTCGCCGTCAACAACTGCTCGCCCCCGACAGAAGATATCGGTATCATCAACATCAAAAAACACAACAGCATCATTAAAACACGATTCGTCATCCTATATTACGAAGACGATGATCCGAAGAATCTGGTTTGTGTTTCTCTGTTCGTTTCTCGTTAAGTTGTTGAGCTGCGAGTCTTGTACCTCCGTTATGCAATCATGTGCCCCTCTGCTTTTAACATGAATTTGTATGCGGACTTCTCAGTAGTCAGTCCTTCCCAATTTTTGAACTTCTGCGAAACTCTCTAATACCATTAGCATTGGTTTATGCATACATGTAAAAACACTAAACACTATTTTTAGAGATTGGCTTTGCCATTTAAGAGAACTTTTCACATCATAAATAATAATAATTTTTATTATTATTAATTTTTTTCCTAAAATTAGTTTTTTAATTCTACAATTAGTTTTTTTTTAATATATTTTACAGTTAGCATCCATTACGTACATTTGATATTAATAATACAAATGTAATAATAATTATATATTTATTATAATATATAATTTTTTTATATATTATAATAAAAATATAATAAAATGATAAAAAAAATAATATATTATAATAATAAAATGAATGTGAATGTGAAAGTTTGTTGTGTTGTTGAAAGAGGGAGAAGAGGAAAGCGTTGTGAGAGAGAGAGAGTGGGAGGAAAGAAAAATAATTAGTAAAATAATATTTGAAGTGTAAATAGTAGATTTCTAAATTTATATAGAAATTGTTCATAACTATATAAAAATATGGAGATGCATAATTTAATGTAGAGGAATTTAAGACCATATTATGCAAATATGATTTTATATATGCAAATGTATAATCTAATGACACTGCTCTATATGGATAGTTATTCGAGTAATTTTATTTGAGTTTAGATTATAATAATGCTAGTATTCGGTCTCATTTTGATCATTTATGTATTTAATTTTTTTAAAAAAAATTACTTATTGATTAAGGAAATAACTATTAATATATTGGTATTTTATTTAATTTGTAAAAATATTTAAAAATACTAGAAAAAATGCAATTTATACTAGGGAATACCAAGTGGACAAATTGAAAGAGAATAGCAGCACTAGCATATGTTTGATAAAAATAATCAGGTTATTAATTAAAAACATTAATTTTAATAATATGAAAAATATTATTCATTAATTTTCTATATTATTTGCTTTGTGATATCAAATAATTGAAAATAATGATGATTATCTCACTTATACATCATTATTTTAATTATAAAGAATAATTAAATAATAATGGTTAAAAGAATTGCGAGTAAAATTACTTGCTTCACGCTATTTAAGTACATATAGCATGAAGTCAGGATAAAACGAACCAGAAGTTCGTCCCGTTCTTTATCAAATTACATATCATCCACTCAACGCACCGTATCAAGGCTCATTAATGTGAATGACTGCAGCCACAGCCGTCTGCATGGGAGGCCCCGTATCCTGAGGTTAAGAATACATACATATATACGCTGTTTTCCCTTCAACGTCTGTACTGCTTCTATCCCTCTCATTTCTCAATTCTCTGCATTACTTGCTAGCGGGAGAGCCTATGGTTTTCGTGGGAGAAGAAGAAAAGCCTTGCAGACGAGGAGGAACAAGGCCTACAGAAGAAATAGACGAGATTAGAAGATGAGTCCGTTTCCTTTAGTCTCATTGGAGTTTCTTAGCCTTGCCCATTTTTCAATTTCATCAGCAAAATTAGAGATGGTAAGAAGGAAGGGAATAATTAATTTCTTGGCAGGCTGAGATGATGTGAAAACCAACCATATCAGATAACATAGATGAAATGTTTTTTTTTTTTTTTTTTTTTTTTTTACAGCATATATAGTCTCACGGTAAGCTGTGCCCTCAGAGTAACCAACCATGTCAGAAACTATTCTTTGCTAGTAGGATCCATTTTTTTATGCTTGTATGTGGTTTGTTTATTTGAGACTAATCATTATTCTCATCAAAAGTCAAGTCTTCTCTTCCACTAATAAAAAAAAAAGTACTTTCTTAGTACTTTTCATTGGATTAGAGCATTCATTTTCTTCTAGGAATTCAATTTGAATTGACTGTGTCTATTGCAACTTTGAAAATTTTCATCGCATTGCCCAAGCTTTTACTTGACCAAAAATCAAAAGAGTACCGCTTGAATGTAAATGGCACAAGAATCGGCATTCTTATCCTGTTACATTTCTCCCAACTCTTCTGCTCACAGTCTCACACAATCGGCATGGCAATGTGTCCAGGCTCAATGCACGGGTCTTTCCATAGCTACCTAGCACACCACATCTTCTCCAAGCATCGTACTCTGAATAGGCAACTGGGTCATTAGCAAGGGTCTTTACGTGAGAAGCCAATCCCTCCAAGGAGCTGAATTTAGAGCCATCTATTATCGAATGTGGAGGGACAAAGTCCCAAACATTGGGTGCACTGAAGTAGATTGGCACCGCACCAGAGCCCAGTGCATAAAATAGCTTCTCTGTCACGTAGCTCTCTGTCCTGATGTTTTCAATGGCAAGAACAAACTTGTAGTGTGACATGGCACAATCTAAATGGTCCCACCATTTCGGGGAGGCGCTGCCATCGTAGGCACATTCGGGGTAGAAATATCAGGCCACGTCCGAGCCACCAACATTGTTCAAGCACTTGCCAAATGAATGGTGAGGCACCAGGCTGAGTAGCTGCTTGGCCAGCTGATTTCTTTGAGGAAGACAACGTGACGAAGACCAATACACAAGCGTATCCTTGAAATGAAAAGGCCTCATATTAAAGTTTTTTTTTTACCTCCACAACATTTTATGGAAGGAATAGAGATGCAAGGACAAAATTACTGAAGTGTCGTATACTTAAAAGCTGTTCTTCAATGAAGACACCTGATAATTTCGACTATTACGAAAGGGCCCACCGGCATAGGTAGATTGAACATCATCATTGGCATGATAACTTATAAATATATCTTCAACTCCTGACCGCTTTCTACCAGCCTCAAGATCCATGTATACACGAAGTGGATCTCCAAAGAGTCTCTGACAAACGTAGAAGGAGGTTTACAATGATGCAGGCCAACATGGAGTTGTGCCAAAACAGAGAGGAATTAGGAAGAGAAGAATATACCAGGAAACAACCGCAAGTATTTAAGCACAAAAACAGATAACATCCTTGTTTGAAAGACATTTACAAATCATAAGATCAAGAACTACAATCATTACGTCAAATGAAAATGATACAAAGGAATCAACTTGACGATTATCAGAAAGCACAAAGGAATCAAATAGTACTTTGTTTGACTCAATTCAAACAAAAAATTATAACAAGAAAAAAAAAAAACCTTGTCCCATTGAAATTCCCAAAACAAATAGTTTTGCTGAAAAGATGAGACAAATTCTATACATTATATTACTATTATATTTGCATCTCATTAAGTAAGATATAACACATTTATCATATTATTTATTATATATTTTTTTATAATTAAATGGTGATAAATACGTCACATTATTTATAATAAAATATAAATAAGATGATAATATAGTGTATATCATTTCTCGAAAATATATATTACTTGACGCGGGGGAGTAACGGTCTCGAACAAGCCGCAGCCGCATGAGTATAGCTTGGCCAAATTGTCAGGAATCCACGTCCACTCTTTCACCAAAACACTGACATGCTCCATTTTCAGCTCACCACATTTAAATTCATAATCGTGCAAAGCAGAGGACCCATTTGAATGAATTGGGAGCAATGCTTTGTGCTTCTCCCTGAATCGGACACAACCCACCTGAGAGTCCCACTTCCGAAAGACACTGATCGAATCGGTAAATGGGTCCGGTCCGGGTCTTGTCTCCGACGAAACTGTTTGGGTGATGAGTTGGATGGAGTTCGATATAGAAGGAAATTCGAGGATGCCGGGAAAGAAGAGGAAGAACGTGAAGCCCAACATAAACGCGACGGCGAAGGTGTTGAGGTGCTTCCGTGGGATGGTGGGCGCCGAAGATCAGAATCCTTGTATCACAGAGAGAGAGAGAGAGAGAGAGAGAGACTGGGGGAGTCAATAGGTTGAAGCATCAGAATCCAAAAGCCGAGACTGTAGAGTTTAGACTTGGTTAGACGACAAACAGACAAAGTTCTCCCATTCTAGCATTCTCCGTCACGTAGATCATTGATGGATTGTCGGAAAAGGTACAAAAGTTGGGCAGTCAAGACTTGAGCATCAATTTTGCTGGGCAACGGTAACCTGAAACTGAAAGCCCACCCTAATACACCAAATTAATGGTTTTGGTTGGCCTTAAAAGGAATTTTACAGTAAATAAATGATATTTATAATCTTAGTTAGCGTGCAAGTTCTGTATACTTTCTATGAAAAAATTGGCTAAATCTAAGATTCACGTCAAAAAAAAAAAAATTAATTTTTAATAGTGAAACTCACTTTTTTTTAAAAAGGGCACATGATTTACATATTCACAAACTATATTTAACATTATTCTTCGTCATAATATTGATATTTTTTTAAAAGAATTTGAGCAACTAAAAATATTGTTAGTGTATTGAGTTTTGTTACAAATAAACTTGTGTGTTAGCACACTAAATATAGTGAGACTCGTTATAATTTAAAAAAAAACCAGAACACCAATAGTTTTTTTTGCATAGTTGTTGTTTGTGCAATTAAAAAATGGAGGATAAGTTTCCAAGAGCGCTGACTGCCTGCGTAATTATTCCAAATTATTTTGGCAAATAAACATATTTTGAATCGAGCTTCAATTTCATATACATGACCCCTTTTCCCACTCGACTTGCATTACATTTTTTTTTTATATCGACTCACATTACATTGATATGGATAAATTTCACACAATAAAGCACCTCTTCCTTTTGTTTTTGCTAAAGAGAATAAAGAAAGATAAGATTATATGAAAGTATATCAGGACAAAAGATTACATAAAACTCTGCACAGTAACAGTGGAATATGCATTCTCTTGTTGCCCTCAACTTCACCTTTGCTCCATCAGTCACAGATTTCCATTCAGAATATAGGACCAGCTGCAAGGATCTCCTCAGTCAGATTGTTGTCCTTTCCAATCTTGTAGTGCAAAAATCCCTCAAAATTCTTCTTGAACAGACCTCCTAGCTTTAATAATGTGTCTTTGTAGGCCTTCTTATCTTGCCACTGCAATTCAAGAGAATCATGTGCCCCATTAAAACAAATCAAGTGCATGCCCAGAAATATCAGCAGCATCATAATTAAAGGAAATTTAAGAGAACTAACTGTGTTTATTGGATTTAGGATTTCTGAAGGCACGCCCTCAATTTCAGTGGGGATATCGAGTCCAAATACTTCAGTCTTGGTGTAACTTGTTGTCAAAAGGGTCCCTGAGTGAATGGCATCAATGATCTTCCTGGTATAAGCTAACTTCATTCGGTTACCCGATCCATAGCTGCAGAAAAAGTAGATATCCATATGTACTTAATAAATCAGATGCATCCATAAGACAAAGCATTACTAGTTATCCAAAAAAGAAAACAAAATGCATCTTAATAGAATGTTTACTATCATTTAGCTTTTACAAATAAGTGTTGGTTTATCACTAGATAGTGTATCATACCTCCCACCTGACCAGCCTGTGTTAACTAGCCATCCTGTAGCCCCATGCTTTTGCATCTTTTCAGCCAGCATTGCTGCGTACTTTGTGGGATGCAGCATTATAAATGCTGCACCAAAGCAGGCTGAGAATGTAGCCTGTGGCTCCTTGATACCATCCTCTGTCCCAGCCACCTATGTTCACATGCAAAGTTTGATAAATAAAATCATGAATATCTCCATATAAAAGTATACTAAAAACATTTTCTCGAGAATGTTTGAAAGAAAACAGCAGGTTTATTTAGTACCAGAGCAGTGTAGCCGCTAATAAAATGGTACATGGTCTGAGCCAAGCTCAGCTTGCTCACAGGTGGGAGCACACCAAAGGCATCACAGGCTAGAAGGATGACATTCTTTGGATGGGGTCCAACACACGGTAATTTAGCATTGGGGATGTATTCTATTGGATATGCTGCCCGAGTGTTCTCTGAAACAAAGCATATATAAGTCGAATCAGCATGAATGAGTTTGTATCTTTATCACATTAGTAGTCAAATTCTACATTCCAATTAATGGGATATGGATATTATTGGTTTTTCTTGTCGTTGGAAGCCAAGCCAGTCCATGAAGATTCTCCCTTTTCTTAGTGCAATTCCCCTTTCAGTAAGCATCCAGTATCAGGTTAATCTTGACCTGCTCTAACTGGTAGAATGTATGTAGATCCTTGCACATCCTTGTTACTATCTGAAGACTTAATGAATATATATCTATATTCATAATGTTAGTAATAGCCCTTCTTGATATATATGTGCTAATCAACCGATGAGATTCACGACTGTTGTGATTGCATGGCAAAACTATGTTATCTAATTGGAAGACCAGGTTGCACCCCTCGACCTTTTTCTATATCAGATTATGTTGTACAAAATTACCATACAAGTAGAAAAAATAAGAGAGACCGGAAACATAATTCATGTCAGTCTCTTTATTGGCAGGTTCCAAACATTGATCAGCTTATTCAAATACATGCAATCTTTACCTGTAACAGACTTGTCTGAGTAGTCCACTTCCCGAGTATGCTCATCGAACACGACATTCTCCACCACTGCCAAAGACGAGCAATAATAGAACTACTTGACGTGATTCTCTTAAGATTTGGCAAATTACCACTCATTTTAGAATATAGCTTTAAACTTTTCAAAATAATTTTTAAAGAAAAATCCCAAAATAAAGTATAAATTTAAATATAAATAAAAGGCCAGAATGTTACCGGTCCCAAACTTGATAGCATTCCAAATATCAGGCTCCTTTTCCCTCGACAAATCAATGCACTTTGCGTAGCAACCACCTTCAATGTTTGACACACCATTGTCACTCCAGCAGTGCTCATCATCTCCGATTAAAAACCTGTTATGATCCGTGGATAGAGTTGTCTTCCCAGTACCTAAGACAGTCACAAATCCAGATTAGGTTAACATCAATGGCATGGTCACGACTATAATCTTAAATCACATTATGGTACCGATCATGACCTGATAATCCAAAGAAAAGGGCAACATCACCATCTTTGCCCACATTACAACCAGAGTGAAGGGAGAGGATCTGACGCCTAGGCATGAGATAGTGCGTTACACTGAATAGACCCTTCTTCATTTCCCCAGCATACTGAGTGCCAAGGATGACCATTTCCCTCCTAGCAAGATTGAGGTCTATGCTGGTGGAAGAAGTCATGTGGTGAGTGTAACGATTGCATGGGAACTGCCCTGCGTTGTATATCGTGAAGTCCGGAGTACCGAAATCCTCCAGCTCTTCAGGAGTTGGCCTTATACACCTGTCATGCACAGGTTTTATAATATGTATATGTACTCTGTCTCGACCATTCCACCTCCAGCTTAATATAGCATCCATGTTTCAGTACAGATTCTGGAAATTATTTTTAGTTGGTACTTACATGTTGTGCATGAACAAGGAATGGTAAGCTCTGGCAGATACAATTCGGACTTTGATACGGTGTTCTGGATCCCAGTTCAAAAACTGATCATTCACGTATACCTGAAGCATGAATTTACCATATCAGCCTCACTATTCCTCGCAAATTTGTGCTCATGATGATGAAGGTAATCATGAGATTTTAGAGGATCCTTAATTAACATTAGAATCTGATTAAAGTTTGAAGCCATGTAATCATATTCTTAATTGGTTATCTCCTCTGGCCAGATCCTATTGAAGTCTGCTGGGAGTGGTTACGTTAATTTATAATTTTATTTTTATAAAATCTTTTATGCTTAAAGCATTTCTCAAATAGAAAACACCATCGCTGTCGTAAACATACAACCAAGGAAAATTTTTTAGAAACACAAAGAAGTAGAGAAATTTTCATGGCACACCCAAAGTACGATGCTTTATTTTTTAGAAAATAAATTGGGTTAATTGTAAGGTTAGAATATAGGTTTTCACCTTGTTGCAATTTGAAAACTCATTTTTTCATTTTTATAAAATTTATACATGAACTTTAAGAAACTTGTGATTTAGTATCTCTATCAATTTTATAATTAAAGAATTAACGGTGTGATTTACAAGTAACATCCTTACATCACACGTCAATCTCTTATTGGTTGACGTACGGGATATTGAAAATTTGAGGTCATGTGTCTATTAATCAGAGACTGACACGTGGTGTCGTTAATTTGTCTAACGGAAAATAGATACATATTAAAAAAAAAAAAAATTGAAGTTCACGTATTTTTTAGAAAACTAAGACATCAAAATGTAAAAACGTGAAAATTCAATTACTCATTTTGCTATCAACCCAAATAAACTAAAATGACATAGAAAAAGACCTCGAATTTAAAAATCTTAAATTAGAAAAAAAAAACACACAAACACACACACACAAAGCAAGTCTATTAATATTTACCATTCGAGTCGTGGCCTTGATCCGAATAACATGTATACACGTATCCCTTCGATCAATTTAGTAGATCTAGATAGGTATCCACCGGACTAGATGTCGAGAAGGGGAATTAATGGTGAACACGCAATATTTTATACAATTATATTTTAAAATAAATCGTATATTTTATCCAATCGTATCCAAAATAGACTTGGAGGAAGGCCACCTGTGACTTAGCAAACAGTTGACATTTTGTATGTTTCTGACTTTTGACCACGAGAAGAGGGAATGATCGAAATACCTTATCCAACGAGTTCAAGTAATCGACAGCTCTCTCTCTGTTAACAAGGAAAGTATGCTCGTCCATCTCGATGTTGGGTGAGCCCCTAACATGTAAACCCATTGTCAACTTCCCATAGATAATATCAAGAAATTACGGAAATTACGGAAGAAGGATATATATATATATATATAACAACTGGGAAAAAAAAACAAGAACAAAAGAATCACTTACTTTCCCCACCAAAGCTCATCTTCAGTGGTTTCATCCCTGACTACACGTTTGTCTCTCGGCGCCCGACCTGTCTTTGCTCCGGACAGAGTTGCCAACGCACCAGTTGATGTTATAAATGATCCTTTCTCGTACTTGATAGCTTGCTCGTACAGTTCTGTACACAATATATTTGACCAATTAACATAATTTTTTTTTATTAGCTTAAAATGGCTCTGAGCAATACCCAGAAATCCTAACGATAAGGGCACATAAATTTAGTTACCAGCGGGTGAGAGGTTGTAGAGGACGTGTGTGAACTTGAGCGCGCTGTCACTTATGCCGAAGGAGGGAGCATAAGAGTGGTGCCCAACATGCGTCACCCTCGGGCTTTCTGCCGTCCTCGCCGGGTCCCCTTTCACCACCTTTGGTCCAGTCTCCCTCGTCAGCGATGCCAGCGAAGCGCTACACATGCCCAGCAGCCGAGTAAATATGCGATCGATATCCAAGCAATGAACAGCTAGATCAGTCAACCAGATCGTTCGGTCATTACCTGATGGATTGGAGTTGCTGTCTATGGCGTTCTTCTTCGGACATGGCTGAAAAAGCTCCATGAGTTCCTCTTATCGGAGTCGTCGGCGCTGACTTCTTCTTCTGTAGAGAATGAAGCTCGTCGATCGTCTGAGCTCTCACCGGAGGTACACTGTCGTCGTGGCACACCTCGTTGGGCTTCTCCTGCTGCGTCTGGATCTTAGCCAGCCCGTACTTACGTCCGCCGATGCTTTCGCTTCTAGCGAAGCTGAACGCTCCGTTTTCCGTTCCCTTGTTCTCCATATTTTCTTTGCCTACAAATATTCTATATTGTCGACGTTAAAGCCCAACCAATATGAAAGCGGACAAACTCAAAAATATCACAAACAACTGAAAGAACAGAAGAGAGAGAGAGAGAGAGAGTTGTCGAACGGAACTTTTTAACGGTAAACCCAGATCAGATGAGGATCTGATGGAGAAGAAAGGCCAGCTGGAGAGAAAACGAATTTTATGGCAATGAATGCTTCGAGATCCAAATCCAAGAGTTAAGAAGCAGGTATGAATACATAGAACAAAGTAACGGTGGAAATGAGTCCGGTGTGGATTCAGGGCACCCAAGGCTCCCTTAAAAAGGCTTCATTCCAAAACCGAACCTTTAACTGGGTTATGCTTTAGGACCCTTCCTGCACTGCAGCGTGCCTAACCCAGAGATATGATCCCCTAACAAGGACGGTGCCCGGCCACTTTAAATTCAAAATATTTATTTATTGTGTGTTATCCAGGAAAAAGCTATTATTTAATTATTTTTAGGTAATAAACTAATTAATCCATTTAGTCTGAAAGAATTTTACGATTAATAGACAGAATCCAGATTTAAAATTTTATATTATTTTAAATTCTTATTCGGATTCGGGGTAAATGATTAAATCAAGTAAAAGAGGAATAATATTATAATAGTGAATCTGCATTTATTTTTATATAAAAAAAATTTAAGACAGTATTAAATTTTCCTTAAATAAGACAAAACCTCCTTACGAATTTATCTGTTTTACTTTTACTTGTATTTAAATTTCAAACCCTGTTTCTGTTGATCAACAGAAGTAAGTACTTATCTTTTGTTGTAGTGGCCATTAGTGGAGCTACCATTTTCTGTCCGAAATGTCATTTCCTTATCGTCTATGTGTCATGTATTTTATATAACACACATCAATTACGATCGTGTTGCCCAGATGACTAACACAAGAGGGGGTGAATTGAGTTGTATTAAAAAAAAATAACAATTATAAATCAAATATATATAATATAAAATATAAACAAAATATGAAATAACAATAAATATAAAGAGTAAGGGTAAGAGAGAAGCAAACTCAGTATGTTAACGAGGTTCGGCCCCACTGCCTACGTCCTCGCCTCAAGCTACCCCTTGAGGATTCCCAAATTCACTATTCAACCTCCTTCAGGTGGAGATAGAAACCTATTACACCTTTGAACAACACCGCTACAAAGGATCCGTGTAGAACACCCTCTACACTTGCAATCACCTTACACGTGGTGATTCAACTATTCCCCGTGTAGAATACTTTCTACACACACAAGGGTTATACACACCATTTTTCTGATACAAAAGCTGATAGTGGGTAGGTTATCAGAAAACACTCCTCAACGAGTGAAATAAGAACAATACAGCACAAGCTATATCTCTCAAAATGAACAAGGATTAAGACTCAATGTTTAGAGAAGAGAGAATGAAAGCTTTGAATGAATGTTGTATGCTCTTGGTGTTGTAAATGTGAAGCTCTCAAATGATCTATTTATAGGCATATGAGACTTCATATTCAAATTTAAAAAGATTCACATGTCAAAGACAACATCATTCACTTTTTCAAAGAATTCAAATAAAAGGTTCTTCTTTCTCAATTGTCAAAGACAACATCATTCATTTTTTCAAAAAAATCAAACCTAATCTTTTACTTTTGGCATATGACAAAATGAGCACACTTTCATTTTCAAAAAATTCAAACCTAATCTTTTACTTTTTGTATAAGTCTAAAAAAGCATCAATCACTTTTGAAAATATTCAAATAAAACATGCACATGTTAAAGATGACAATCAATCATCTTTAATATTTTCAAAGTTCAACCCTTTAATCAAGGCATGCACATGCAAAAGATGACAATCAATCATCTTTCAAAATTTTCAAATTTAATTTTCAAAAATATTCATGCACATGTGGAAAATGTATTTTAATGCTTTATGATAAAATATTAATTTTGAGCATTAATCCTAATTTCGAATTTTGAAGAGATTTACAACATTACTCTATAATTTTAATGTGAACTTGTTCCCTTCTTGCTTATGCTTGTTTCCTTGATGTGCTTGACTCCATTGTGTAAACAACTTGAGCTTGAGACTTCTTTATTCTTTGAATTCATTTGTTATCATCAAAATCCATGTGTAGATTTATAATCACATGAAACTTGAAACCTTGAGTTCAACAATCTCCCCCTTTTTGATGATGACAAATATTTGATAGAACTTGAAACCTATATTAATACTTAAGCTCCCCCTGAAAATATGCGTTAGTTTTTCAAGCAAAAGTATAAATATAATTCAAAGCATATATAACAAGTTTAGCAATTTAAACAATGTTAATGTTCTAGTCTAACACTTCTCCCCCTTTTGGCATCATTAAAAAGGATCTACAACAAGTAAATGGACTGAAGAAAACGATGCGTTTAATAGTCACTGTAGATAGTTGAAAAATGGAGCCGTCCGTGACCCGACAAGTGCTGCAAAGCCTCGAGGCCTAACTCTATGAATTTAATACGGCTGAAGATTTAAACAATCGCCTGATGTTGTTGACAAACGGGATTGAAGGCTCCGAGTTTCTATAAAAAAATGATCATTTTCATCTATCGGATGCCAAAAAAATAATCACTTCTTGACCTGAGTTCTGTTTTTCCACAACGATAGAATGGCTGAGCAATTCTCTTCCACTAATGTTCCAGACTTGAATCAGGAACCCTTGACGCATCAATCATCAATCTTCTCTCCTGAAGCCGTCAATACCATGATAGGAGCAGTGAACCGTTTTTCTAGTAAGGCTGATTCTGAGATTATTGCAGAATCAAGAATGCTCAGTAATCAATATGCTGCCTCTGTTACGATCATGTCTCGAAGGTTAATGGCGAGGGTGAGTGAGATTGATCATCTTAACATGCAAATATCTGAGTTACGACAGAAGCTTGCTAATAAGGATAGTGAGAATAAAAGGCTAAAGCAAGAAAACCAAGAGTTGAAAAAATTTGCAGATTGGTATGCTCATGATCTGCAACCACGAATAGAAGAGCTGGAACGAGAAAGGGTTCAGATACAAGGTCAACATCGGCAGATAACAGCAGAGGTTCATCGTTTACTAGAAAAATAGGGACAATCTACTGTTAATCTCGCTGGCTTAGTAAGAAAACTTTTGACAATGTGTGTCCAGCATATCTTGTATTTCTTTTGACTAAATAAGATTTGAAGAGAAAATAGTTTGTCTTATTCTTTATGCTATCTCTATAAAATCAGTCATGAAGTTCATCTAATCCGCATCAAGTTTTCATCTCATCTCTATAACTCATTTGCATTCCTTCAGCATTCTCGTTTTAAGCCTTCTATTCTTTTCTCAATGGCTCATTATTCTAACATTTCTCTAGATCCATCCATGAGGCATTCTGCATCTCAACCTCCTGTTCTTTCTGCAGCTACCATTGGTGCCATGTTGCAGCAAGAAAATAATAATCTGACTAATAAGTCAGATTCTGATGCTATTTATGAGTTGGTGAGTCTTGGGACTCGTTACTCTTCCTCTATTGTGGTTTTTTCTCAACGGCTACAAGCCAAAAATCACGAAGTTGAAAAGCTCAAAGAACAAATTGTTGTACTTCAACAAATTGTTCAAAAGTCTCACACAAAGGAAGGAATCATTCGGCAGAAGAATAAACAGTTGAAATCTTTATTAGATTCTTCATTCCGCTTGCCGGTTCCCATGAATAAGAATGACATGATATTGTATGAAGAGAATGAGCGTCTCAAACATGAGGCTAAGAATCTCAAATTTATGTAAAAGTATTAAAAAAAATCTATCTCTATTTTTATTGACTCTGGTCTATCTTTTAAGAGATATTCATAGCATGCATCATACCTATTTCTCTTCTGATCATACATAATCTATCTTCTGGTAAAGGTTTTGTGAAAATATCTGCTAACTGATCGTGTGTGTTTGTGAACTCTAACATTATATCACCTTTTTGCACATGATCTCGAAGAAAATGATACCTTATTTCAATATGCTTAGTTCTAGAATGTTGTATTGGGTTCTTTGAAAGATTTATAGCACTTGTATTATCACATTTGATTGGAATGTGATTATACATGAGTTTAAAATCTTCAAGTTGTTGCTTCATGTAGAGAACTTGAGCACAACAACTACCCGCAGCAACATATTCTGCCTTAGCAGTAGATAGTGCAACAGAATTTTGTTTTTTACTAAACCAGGAAATTAATGCATGACCTAAGAAGTGGCATGCTCCACTAGTGCTTTTTCGATCTATTTTACAGCCAGCATAATCTGCATCTGTGTAGCTGATTAGATCGAAAGATGTGTGCTTAGGGTACCATAACCCTAGGTTAATTGTACCACTAAGATATCTAAGAATGCGCTTAACTGCAATTAAATGTGATTCTTTTGGAGATGATTGAAAACGTGCACATAAGCACACACTAAACATAATATCTGGTCTACTGGCTGTTAAATATAATAAGCTACCAATCATACCTCGATATATCTTCGAGTCAACTGGCTTACCGGATTCATCTTTATCAAGTTTAGTTGATGGGCTCATTAGTGTTCCAATTTCCTTAGCATTTTCCATCCCAAACTTCTTCAGTAATTCCTTAATATATTTTGATTGATTGATGAATGTCCCACTTTTTGCTTGCTTAATTTGCAATCCGAGAAAGAATGTAAGTTCACCCATCATGCTCATCTCAAATTCTTCCTGCATAGTCTTAGCAAAAACTTGACACATATTTTCATTAATAGCACCGAATATTATATCATCAACATAAATCTGAATCAAAAGAATATCATCATTTTCATATTTAATGAAAAGAGTTGTGTCGATTTTTCCTCTTGAAAAACCTTTTTCAATCAAGAAACCACTGAGTCTCTCGTATCAAGCTCTAGGAGCTTGTTTAAGTCCATATAGTGCTTTTGTGAGTTTGAAAATATGATTTGGGGAAATATGATTTTCAAAACCTGGAGGTTGCTCAACATATACCTCTTCATTTATAAAACCATTTAAGAAAGCACTTTTAACATCCATTTGAAAAAGTTTGAAATCTTTATAACAAGCATATGCAAGTAGCATTCGAATAGCTTCTAATCTTGCGACAGGTGCATATGTCTCATCATAATCGATTCCTTCTTCTTGATTAAAACCTTGGGCTACAAGTCGAGCCTTATTTCTAGTAATGACTCCAAACTCATCTTTCTTGTTTCTAAAAACTCATTTTGTTCCAATAATAGTATGATTTTTGGGTCTAGGAACAAGTGTCCAAACATCATTTCTTTCAAATTGATTCAACTCTTCTTGCATAGCTAGAATCCAAAATTCATCAAGAAGTGCGTCATCAATATTTTTGGGTTCAATTTGAGATAGAAAAGCAGTATGATTGCAAATATTTCTAAGAGATGATCGAGTACTTACACCTTGTGAAGGTTCTCCCAAAATTTGTTCCACTGGATGATCTTTCACAAATTTCCACTGTTTAGTTGCATCTTGTATTAAATTTTGATGATCTTTCCTGATGGCTCCATGTTGAACTTCCTCTATTGTTTTCTCTTTGTTGAGATTGAGACTTTCCGTATTATTTATACCTTCTGTTTCTTCATCAATAGATTTCTTGGAGAGTGGAGAATTAGATTCATCAAATACTACATGCATAGATTCTTGTACAGTTAAAGTCTTTTTGTTGAATACTCTGTAAGCTTTACTATTAGTAGAATACCCGAGAAAGATACCTTCATCAGATTTTGCATCAAATTTGCCTAAATTATCCCTGTCATTCAAAATAAAACATTTGCATCCAAATACATGAAAGTAACCAATGTTGGGCTTTTTCTCATTCCAAAGCTCATAGGGGGTTTTATCTAACTTAAACCTTAGCATAACTCTATTTATAACATAACATGCAGTACTTACCGCTTCGGCCCAAAAATAACTAGGCAAGTTGTTCTCATTGAGCATTGTTCTTGCCATCTCTTGAAGAGATCTATTTTTCCTCTCTACTACCCCATTTTGTTGAGGAGTTCGAGGAGCAAAAAAATTATGCACAAAACCGTTTTCATCACAAAATGTTTCAATATTTTTATTAACAAACTCTTTTCCCCTATCACTTCGGATACTTGAAATAGTATAACTCTTTTCATTTTGAATTCTCTTGCATAACTTGGTAAAGGCATTATGTGCCTCATCTTTATGAGTAAGAAAGATGACCCAAGTATATCTAGAGAAATCATCAACAATAACAAATGCATAATATTTTCCTCCTAGACTTGCAACTCTATTTGGTCCAAAAAGATCCATGTGTATCAGTTGCAATGGTCTAGTAGTGGAAATATGTTTCTTAGTTTTAAAAGAAGTTTTTGTTTGTTTACCAAATTGACATGCATCACAAATTTTGTCTTTAAGAAAATATGTTTTTGGTAAACCTCTCACAAGATCATTTTTTGAAAGTTTGGAAATAAGTTCCATGTTGGCATGACCTAATCTTCTATGCCATAACCAACTAGTTTCATTTTGAGCTGACAGGCAAATAGTATCTTGTGAGGTAATTTCTTCAAAATCAATTGTATAAACATTATTGTTTCTAAAAGCAATAAAACAAATATTACAATCATGATCATTCAAAATAATGCATTTATCCATTTTAAAAGTAACTGTAAATCCTTTATCACATAATTGACTTATGCTCAAAAGATTATGTTTTAAACCTTCAACAAGTAGAACATCTTCAATTATGAGAGAAGATTCATTACCAATTTTACCTATTCCCACGATCTTCCCTTTCGAGTTGTTTCCAAATGTCACGTGCCCTTCTTCTTTAGATCTAAGATCAAAGAACTTAGTCTTGTCTCCCGTCATGTGTCTTGAACATCCACTATCTAAAAACCATTTATTTTTGCTTGTGGAAAACTTCATGCATACCTATAAAAACAATTAAAATGATTTTTCTTGGTACCCAAGTTCTTTGGGTCCTTTATTTATTAGTATTATAATAAACAAGATTTTTAGGTACCCATATGGCCCTAATAGTCATTGTATGATTTCTTCTAATAGGACAAGTATGATAATTATGACCATTTCTATTACAAAAATTGCAAATAGCATGTGACATATATGAAAAACTTGAATGATTATAATAATATCCTTTTTTGACAAAATTATTTTTATGAAAAGAATTTTGAATATTAGTCTTTGATGTAGAATGATTATCAAAGAAATTTTTATAAGGTTTGTATTTTTGTTTTGGCATATATCCCAAACCTGCCTTGTCAAAAACACATCTTTGACTACCAAGAAGTTTTTCAAAATTTCTTTTTCCATTCGTAAAGTTTTCAACAATATTTTCTAAATCGGTTTTCTTCTTATTCAATTCAAGATTTTCATCTTTCAAAATGATACTTTCTTTTCTTAAAATTTCAATTTCGTTTGTTAAAGAAGAATTTTTCTTTTTCAAAGCAGTATACTTGATACCCAATTTTTCAAATTCCTCATAAATCTCTTCTAAAACATTTTGCAATTCTTCATATGAAGGATTTTCAATATTATCAAGATTTGTTATCTCAATGTCATCTTTAGCCATAAGACAAATATTTGCTAATTTTTCATTGCTTGCTTCACTATCTAAGCTACTTGAATCATCATCCCATGTAGCTTTCATTGCTTTCTTGCCCTTATTTCGATCTTTCTTTAGCAGAGGACAATCTGTCTTGATATGACCAGGTTTATTGCATTTATAACAAATTAAAGTGTCGTTTTTACTTGAATATTTCTTGGAAAACTTTTTGAAAGATTTCCTCGGAGGAGTTCTATTTTTCTTCAAGAACCTCTGAATTCTTCTTGTTATCATCGCAACTTCTTCATCTTTATCGTCATTTTCCTCATCTTCATCACTTTCACTTTCATGAGGAACAGCTTTAAGTGCTAAGCTCTTCTTTGGCTTTCTTTCTTCTTCTCCTCTTTTCAATGTGTACTCATGGGTGATAAGTGACCCGATGAGTTCATTGACTTCGAGCTTCTTGAGGTCTCTAGCTTCAAGAATCGCTGTAACTTTTGATTCCCAACGTTTTGGTAAAGAGTTGAGAATTTTTCTTACTATCTCCACCTTGGAATAAACTTTGCCAAGAGCTGTCAAGCTGTTTATGATGTTAGTAAAACGAGTGTGCATACTAGAAATAGATTCATTATCATTCATCTTAAACATTTCATATTCATGAGTAAGAATATAAATTTTTGATTCCTTGACTTGCGAAGTTCCTTCATAAGTTACTTCCAAGTTATCCCAAATTTCCTTTGCCGTAGCGCAATTCATTATTCTATTAAACTCATTTCTATTAAGAGCATTATATAATAAATTCATAGCAGTTAAATTTAAAGTATAAAGTCTATCGTCTTCACGATCAAACTCTTCTTCTTCCTTTTTGACCTTTACTCCACCAACCACTTTTGTTGGAATATAAGGTCCATTTACAATACATTTCCATATTTCTCTACCTTGAGCTTGAAGAAATATTCTCATTCTAACTTTCCAGAATGAGTAATTATCTCCACAAAAGAGTGGAGGCCGACTACTAGATTGACCTTCACCAAATGAAGCTGCAATGTTAGCCATAAGATCTTAACTCAAAAGATAGTTAATCTTATAATAGAGCTCTTAGCTCTGATACCAATTGTTGCCCAGATGACTAACACAAGAGGGGGGGTGAATTGAGTTGTATTAAAAAAAAATAACAATTATAAATCAAATATATATAATATAAAATATAAACAAAATATGAAATAACAATAAATATAAAGAGTAAGGGTAAGAGAGAAGCAAACTCAGTATGTTAACGAGGTTCGGCCCCACTGCCTACGTCCTCGCCTCAAGCTACCCCTTGAGAATTCCCAAATTCACTATTCAACCTCTTTCAGGTGGAGATAGAAACCTATTACACCTTTGAACAACACCGCTACAAAGGATCCGTGTAGAACACCCTCTACACTTGCAATCACCTTACACGTGGTGATTCAACTATTCCCCGTGTAGAATACTTTCTACACACACAAGGGTTATACACACCCTTTTTCTGATACAAAAGCTGATAGTGGGTAGGTTATCAGAAAACACTTCTCAACGAGTGAAATAAGAACAATACAGCACAAGCTATATCTCTCAAAATGAACAAGGATTAAGACTCAATGTTTAGAGAAGAGAGAATGAAAGCTTTGAATGAATGTTGTATGCTCTTGGTGTTGTAAATGTGAAGCTCTCAAATGATCTATTTATAGGCATATGAGACTTCATATTCAAATTTAAAAAGATTCACATGTCAAAGACAACATCATTCACTTTTTCAAAGAATTCAAATAAAAGGTTCTTCTTTCTCAATTGTCAAAGACAACATCATTCATTTTTTCAAAAAAATCAAACCTAATCTTTTACTTTTGGCATATGACAAAATGAGCACACTTTCATTTTCAAAAAATTCAAACCTAATCTTTTACTTTTTGTATAAGTCTAAAAAAGCATCAATCACTTTTGAAAATATTCAAATAAAACATGCACATGTTAAAGATGACAATCAATCATCTTTAATATTTTCAAAGTTCAACCCTTTAATCAAGGCATGCACATGCAAAAGATGACAATCAATCATCTTTCAAAATTTTCAAATTTAATTTTCAAAAATATTCATGCACATGTGGAAAATGTATTTTAATGCTTTATGATAAAATATTAATTTTGAGCATTAGTCCTAATTTCGAATTTTGAAGAGATTTACAACATTACTCTATAATTTTAATGTGAACTTGTTCCCTTCTTGCTCATGCTTGTTTCCTTGATGTGCTTGACTCCATTGTGTAGACAACTTGAGCTTGAGACTTCTTTATTCTTTGAATTCATTTGTTATTATCAAAATCTATGTATAGATTTATAATCACATGAAACTTAAAACTTTGAGTTCAACAGATCGACTATGGCAATCTCTCTTTGGGCAACTTAAATACAATAAGAAAATAAAAGAAAACAGAACGGGCACAAGAATAGATAAAAATAAGATGCAAGTGTTCATTCCGTAAAACCGAATACTTTTATTTAACAAATGAAAGAATTCCCGGACGCGAGACAACTTTAAAATCTGCAAAATTACGTTACATCATTCTGCCAGAAAATCGTGGTGGTTAGACTTAAGGACCATTAATATATACATATATTTTCAAAGATGAAAACAAAAAAGTTGATTTTTTGATATACTTACGTAAAAAATAGATTTAATCCACTGTTTTTTTTTTCTTAATAATTTTGCCCCCATGTTTGAGACGATAGTTCTGCCCATGATATAGACTGGCACGATCGTAGAGTTGATGGTCCTGAATCTACTTTATTTTGTGTTAACTAGACAATTGTCTATGTGTAGTTTTCACTGTATGTGTAATCTTTATTAAAAGAAAAAAAATATTATTTTAAAAAAAATATTTTAATAATTTTAAAAAATTTTAAAGATAAAATTATTTATATTTATATTATAGTTCTCAAATGAAGACTATATATAATATTAATATTTTTTTATTTTTTATTTTTGTAGAAATAATTGCGGTCAAGATATATAAATCCATGATCCATCTAGTGGATGCTGATCTAAGCATCAATTAAGACCAACAAAAATTAAATATAAAATTTTTAATTATATTAATTAGTGGCAAAGAGGATTGTATCATCATCAGCACCAGCACAGCCACGATTATTTTGCAATCTTACTGGCATGGTTCGTCAAACAGATGGCCTCCTTGATTAAGCAATGTGAAAGAAGCCAGCCAACCAGTCACCTCGACGATATCTATATTCCGGAAATTGCTCCATTTTTATTTGGATTATATCCGACCTCGTCCATTTTTGTTTGGCACCGCCCAAAAAACCATTTAAGTAAGAAGCTAGAATTGTATAATAAATACACGGGCAACAGTGCTCCAGCAGTACCATGCAATAATGAAAAAAAGACAATAAATTTCCATCATTTTTCGCCTTAAATCCTCCCTAACTCACTCCGGCGGTGCAACCAGTACTGACCCCTTAAAGTATAGGCATTTAATTCCATAAGTTAAAGTTTAACTTTTATTATTTATGCTCACTAGCTACATATATATTAGATAGTACTGTACTGGATCTAATCCTGCGGGACTTGAGGCAAATACGTATACGATATTCCAAGAAAAGGAGATCAAAATTATGATGAAAGCTGGAAAGGTTATCGTGGCCGGTAGCTAGGGGATGGGATAGGATAGGGATCTTTGATCTCATTATACAGATATGACTTTGTCAATTGTCACATTGATGATTGGATCTGTCGGTAAATGCGTTGGATTGACATGGTTTAGGACCGTGCGTTTAGGCTGATTGTCATTGCACTTTCTGTAGCATGTCATGTCTAGAAAAGAAAATATCTATTTATCATGCACTCTCTGTAGCATGTCATGCCGAGAAAATAAAAAATTTATTTAATATTTATTTTTTCATCATCTTCTAATTCTAATTATGTGATATTCATTTATTTTATGATATATTATTTATCTATATTATAATGTGACATTAAATCATGAATTTATAAATAAAATATAATAAATAATCTTTATTATTTAATATCACATCACGAAATAATAAAATTATTATAAAAATTAAGATGATTGAAATAATAATAATATTATTATTAGTATGAGATATCGCATAGATTTGGTTGTGTCCCTCTCTCCCACGGAACTTTTCGCACTTGATTCTGGACCTCTGGTTCGCTGGATTGGAATTCACTAATTTTACACAATAAATGATAGCAAATCCCAAAGAGGAGCATTAAGGGAATTCAGGCCCATGATTGTGTTCAACGTCGATATATATAACAAAATAAAATGATTAAAGGATAAATTAGTAGCATTTTATTTCTCTCTGGTATAGGATCATCTTATGAATGAGTGATGCTACAGGTGCCGAAGAAAGCTTCCGAATTCTCACCGAATGCATCTTCTTTTTTCTTTTTCTTTTTTAATTTTTTTTTATATTCTTAATTTTTTTTTTTTTTAATTCACACCATCACTTAAAAAAATTTACTCAATCACTAAGTTATATATATATATAGCATTCGGTTAAAAAAAAGGCTCCCGAATTCGGGAGCTTTGTCGTATCTCCTTATAAATACATATACTTGGATAGTTGAGTTGGATGGTCCTCGTGTCCGCCATGTCAATGGCCATACTCTGCTACAGAGCTCAGCTCAATCTATAGTCTAGCCCAGTCCTACATAACGTGGGCTTCAGACATACGGTAGCCCAGGTTTTACTTTTGTCTCATCTTGGGCCCAACTATATACGATTCATGCTTTTGAATCACAGCGCACGGCTCGCCTTAAGTATCAGTTAACTTAATTTGCAAAATATTTGGGCCTTCGGAGATTTGAAATCAAATTATGCAGGCGGAAATATGTATGAATTTTGTGACTCATTTCTTTCAGGAAAACGATTAATTTATAATTGCTTTACAACTCTCTATTAAATGCACGATACCTTTGTAAAATTTAATTCACTTATAATAAAATAGCAAATTTACATTGATTTATTGTAATATAAATTATAAAATAATTATAACAGAGTTGTATGTGTATGACAATCTGGTAGTCTCAACATGCTTTCGTAGTAATATGTAGAATCAAGTAACTGTACGAGGTTTGAGAATCTTTATCATTCTCTTCTTCAAGCTGGAGGACGCGGGTGAGACCTGCACCAGTTTTTTATGTATTAAACCCCTGGAATGAATATAGATATAAACACAGCTGAAACCATACTCCAAGTTTGAACTATGCCAGGAATGTTTACAAGAAAAACAATAACAATAAGGCATGGAGGGCCATAACCCAAGAAAATGCTGGGAACAAGTTGCGCTGTTATCTTGGAATGCACCACAATCATGTACTAATATGGAAAGGATAAGAATTTAAGTCAAAGATTGTCCCATGGGAAAACCCTAATCCTCGTTGTGTTAACACACATTAAGGTGAGAATTGTTAGACACTAGCACGAATATCTGTCAGACATATGCTCTTGTTTGTCGTTCTTTCATTGTAATTCACAATGGAGATGTCTACTCCATAAGATTAATGAATTAAAAAAAAAAAAAAATGTAGCTAAAGCGCTGATGCTCTTCGAGGCATTCTTCAGCATCACGGCAAGACTACTGTTGCTTGTATATTTGATAATTGAAGTACTGCACAACCGTTTCCAACTGATGTACTTTCATTTTTTTTATGGTTGTAGAACGTAATTGTTTTTTTTTTTTTGTTGATCTTTAGATTTTTCTTAATCAACAAGATGAAGTAACTTGTAATCCAAATCACGGCAGATACTGAGCGTTTGTTACACTCAATTTTCTTTTCTTTTTCTTAAAAAAGACGGTACTCCAATTTTAATGATAAACTATCATTTTTGACGAACGAATACCTTATACAAAGTAAGGGCGTTCATTTCACTTACAGTAAATTGAATTAATTTATAACCGTGCCTTAATTTCACATTTTAAAGAAATATTTTATTTAAAATTAGTAATATCTATTTTGCATAACATATAGAGTATATAAATTATTCATAACTAATGAAAAATCATCTCCATTTCACTTTGGAATATTATCTATTCTGGTCGCTTTTTACCTGATGAGTGTGATTAATCACACTTGTGATTAATTTCTGATAAAATTACGATGATAAAGGTTCACATCAGATAGTACGTAGTCGTCGCAAAAGCTATGAATTTCTGTATACAGTAACATGATCCTAACATAATGTTCTTGGCTTCCTTCTTTGAAAGTGGTTTGTTTTTTGCTTTCCTATATATTAATAAAGCAAGATATTACAATGGCAAAAATTCTCTTTTATACATTATTACTTTTACTAAATCTCGAGACTTATATAGATATATTTATATTTACAGGGTGTAGATTA
Organism: Carya illinoinensis; assembly: GCF_018687715.1. Lineage (NCBI taxonomy): Eukaryota > Viridiplantae > Streptophyta > Magnoliopsida > Fagales > Juglandaceae > Carya > Carya illinoinensis. The sequence goes on from NC_056758.1 coordinate 36,188,541, forward strand.
AATGCAGATAACAACAAAGAGGAGTAGCATAAAGCAGTCATATCTTAAAAAGCCATACAGTTCGATCCATATCCTAAAATGTGGGTGTATTTCTTCTCCACGACCATCTCATCAAAGTTTGTGGCGAACAGAGGCCCCGAAATCTTAATCGGCAATCTCTATCACAAGCTTCACGTCCCCACCTCTTCCCACCTTATCTCTTTTTCGACTTCATCTTTCACTCTTTTTCACACTGCAGCTCTGTGGCACTCTCAGGACCAGTATATTGGTTTTGTCTACATCTCTTTAGAAATCTAATGGACGAGAGAAGACAGTAGTTAATACCGTATGAAGAATGAAGGGAACATTTGGTATATAGTTTGATACTCTCTTTTGATTTTAACAGAAGTTCTACATATTAACTGTTACCTACCAATAATTAATATATCTCAAATAAGATAATAAATATATTTTCACTATATTTAATGATGAGATTAAGGTGAGATTTGGATAATGAGATGAGATGAGATGATTTCAGATAAAAGTTGAATAAAATATTATTAGAATATTATTTATTATTATTATTATTTTAATATTTAAAAAAATGAATTGTTTATTATATTTTATATAAAAATTTAAAAAAATTATAATAGTGAGATAAATTGAACTGAAATGAGTTAAAATCATATTTATATTTAAACTTAGGGTCCTCCTCTCTCTGCGTTATGAAAAAAAAAAAAAAGGGGATAAATAAGTTTAAAAAAATCTAAATATCAGAGAGTTTATTTTGCTGTGATTTTTCCATTCTTGGGGGAAGAAAAATTCAAAAAAAAAAAACACAAAATCTTTCGAAGTCTATGAATGATGAAGTGGGGCAGAAGGAAGACAAAGGACAGGCTGACATTGAAAGAGAGAGAGAGGGGATTGGGGGCAGGGAGTGTGGATAAAACGTGCGCTACTATTGGCCAATCAGAACTCGAAGAGATCACAAACTCATCTCCCCCCAAAATCCCATTAATATTTCTCCATTTTCTTCTCGTATTTCCGTTTTGGACCATTATTAGGACCAGAATTCAGAAAGAGCGCATTCGCAGTTTCGCACCAAGTCCAACATTACTTTTCTACCCTCCAAAGCAAACCTCTTCAATCTCGCTCTCATTCTCTGCGAATTCTAGGGTTAGGGCCTAGCCTCGGATTCCTTGCGATGGCTGTCTCCACCACAAGCTTTGCGGCTGCCAAATTGGAGGCTCCGTTGCTGAAAGCTTCGCCATCGTCCAGGGCCTCCTCGCCTGCTTCTCAGCTTCCGATTCTTCTGAAACCCATTCGGAGCAGGAAGACCCTGATTCAGAGAGGAGTCAGGTGCGAGGTTGCAGCCTCCGATGCTTTGGTTCAGACCGAGAAGCTTTCCGCTCTTGAACAGCTCAAGGCATCCGCAGCTGACAGTAATAGCCCCCGTTTCTCCTTTCTTCATTTCTAATTTTTAATATCTATTTTCTGGATCTTTGATTATTATATATTTTGATTTTTTTCCTTTCTTTGTTTTGTTTTTATTTTTTATTTTTTTTTAAATTGTTCTCTTTTCTGTTGCTTAGTCAACTGCATTTCTTAATATTTGAGCCTTTTTTTAACCAGTTGCAAGTGTGTATACTAGTTGTGTTTGTTACTTGTAAAAAAAAAGTGTACTTGTTGTGTTTGTCAAATATGAATTTTGGAAAAAATAAATCTTCTCTAAGATTGAACGCTGTTGTTCACAACCATCTATCTTTGCCTAAAATTATGTAGTGATACTAATATAGGTAACGGTCACTCTTTAGATTTACGAATAAAAAAAATATTGGTAACAATTAGGGAAGTTGATGATTATATTACTTGTGTAGAAATCATTGGGATGTTAATACTTTAGCCAATTAAATATAGTATACTTCTGCATCCTTCTCGGTTACCGATAACATTAAACATACACGTTATATTTGCCTTGTTATGCCCTCAGATTAAAATTAAAGCCGAGATGGAGGTGCATGGAAATGAGTTAAAAATCCAAGAAGTTTTTGTTAGCACTTCCAATGTTTGTGATGAGATTCACTAAATACATTATCTCTTTCAAAATGATCAATGGGGCTATGGTGCTAACTCTTAATACGAGATTCTTATTGTCCCAAAGACAAGGTTGATTACTTTTTATTTTCAAATTTTTTATTGTGAGTTTCGTAGTGTTATTGGGAATACAATATATTAAAAAAAAATTAGTTATGTGCATTTTCTGAACTGCCAATTCGTTTATCTTTCCAGGATATACAAAAGAGAGGAGTAGCATTGTGGTTATTGGACTTAGTGTTCACACTACCCCCGTTGAGATGCGTGAAAAGCTTGCCATTCCAGAAGCAGAGTGGCCTCGAGCCATTGGGGAGCTGTGTGGTTTAAATCATATAGAAGAAGCTGCTGTTCTCAGCACCTGCAATAGAATGGAGATTTATGTTGTGGCTCTTTCACAGCATCGTGGTGTCAAAGAAGTGACTGAATGGATGTCAAAGGTACTCTCCTTCTCTTGATCAACACTAGGATTGGTTTATAGACCACCAAATTTGTTTCTTCTTATGGGATTTCTCTTGAATTGTCGATTAGATGGTGGTTAGTCTCTTAACTGAAGTTGCTGACTTGCATTGGTCAAGAATGTTGGCGGTGAAAGACTAGTTGTTGATGGATTTCTGATTGAGATCTGTCATGCGTTTGGCCTTTTGGACAAATTATTTAATCCAATTTTCCCTAGTTCTTTTTTTCCCCAAATGATATTGTTTTTGCTATTATTGTTTTTCTCTTCCCAGTAGTGATTTACTTTTCTGCATGTTGTTTGTAGTCTTTTTATTCATTGAGACAGAGTATAAACACATTGATTGTCACGTGATTCTGTTCTGTAGTAATGTGCCATATTCTAACATATTTTCATGAACGCAATTATATTTCTCAAAAATATTCTTGCTTCTCCTTGGCAGACAAGTGGGATCCCAGTTTCAGAACTTTGTCAACATCGGTTTCTGCTTTATAACAAAGATGCTACGCAGCATATTTTTGAAGTTTCAGCAGGTCTCGACTCTCTTGTCCTTGGGGAAGGCCAAATTCTTGCTCAGGTTAAACAGGTTGTCAAAGTTGGGCAAGGAGTTGTTGGCTTTGGGAGGAATATTAGTGGGCTGTTCAAGCACGCGATAACTGTGGGAAAGCGTGTTAGGACTGAGACTAACATTGCTGCTGGGGCAGTTTCTGTTAGCTCTGCAGCTGTTGAACTGGCCTTAATGAAGCTCCCTGAATCCTCACATGCTTCAGCAAAAATGTTGGTTATTGGAGCAGGCAAGATGGGGAAGCTTGTGATCAAGCACTTGGCAGCAAAAGGTTGCTCAAAGGTGGTGGTTGTAAATAGAACCGAGGAGAGAGTTGCAGCCATCCGTGAAGAGTTGGCGAATGTTGAGATAACATACAAGCCGCTCACAGAAATGCTAACTTGCGCTGGTGAAGCAGATGTTGTGTTTACCAGCACTGCATCAGAAAACCCATTATTTTTGAAAGAGCATGTTGAGGGCCTGCCCCCTGTTGGCTTAGAAGTTGGGGGCTCAAGGCTCTTCATCGATATCTCAGTTCCGCGGAATGTAGGCTCGTGCGTAGCAGATATTGAAGCTGTGCGAGTTTACAATGTTGATGACCTTAAGGAGGTTGTGGCTGCCAATAAAGAGGATCGTCTTCGGAAAGCAATGGAAGCACAAGCAATTATTGCTGAGGAATCAAAACAATTTGAAGCATGGAGGGATTCATTGGAGACAGTTCCTACCATCAAGAAATTGAGGGCTTATGCTGAAAGAATCAGAGTTGCGGAGCTAGAAAAATGCTTGTCCAAGATGGGTGATGATATACCAAAGAAAACAAGGAAAGCTGTGGAGGATCTTAGCCGAGGAATAGTGAACAAGCTCCTTCATGGTCCGATGCAGCACCTGAGATGTGATGGGAGTGACAGCCGGACCCTGAGCGAGACCCTTGAGAATATGCATGCTCTTAATAGAATGTTTAGCCTCGAGACAGAGATATCTGTGTTAGAACAGAAGCTTCGAGCTAAGGTAGAAAGCCAGAAGTAAGATCCTTTATCAAATTTGATTCAGGACACATCTTTTACTTCCTCAAATTTGAATAAGGGGAAAATCTCCTCATACTGTCATTTCATTAGAGTGTTGGCACTGTTGTAACCTCCAATTGGGTAAGATAAACAGTGTCTGTTGCTGTTGGCTGACCTCTGAATTCATTCATCAGCATAAGGCAATGTCTCAGCCTCTTCTTTAGAGGCCATTCGGCTTTTAGGATACAAATTGAGGGATTATGAAGTGAGCTTAATCCATGTAACGATTGTTCTCCTTAGAGTTTATGGTCTGTATCCGAAATTCAGTTAATCCTTGTAATTAATATGTTGATTATTTTAATATGGATACGAGCTTGTAATTGATGTACACGTTGGGTCTCCACTGTGAATGTGATTTACATTTTGTCTTTTACTCTTATCATAAATATTGTGATAACTTGGCTGAGACTTGTGATTTCCTTCAGCTTGCAAATCATGAAGCTCTGATTCTACACAACAAATCGTCATTTTATTATTATTATTTAGCTCTACATGGCCATGGCTAGAGACAACAGGGTGGCCTTCTCAGACTAAGCCCACAAATCAGGGCCCATAATGGCCATGAACAAGACCCTCTACACTTGATGGGCGTAAAATGGTTAAAATTTTGCACTTAGCTTGACATTTAGAACCTCATCTTCGCAGTGAACAAGACCCTCTAGACTGGCTGAACCTTGTCAGGTCAACTTTGAGATTAAGGTGGTCTCAAGTCCAGCAAGGCAATTCCAAATTATTCTGATGCTCTTGGCTGTCCTTGAAAAAAAAAACACTGATCTGTACATGGATTGAGACGTGACATTACAAAGAAAATAGACTCGCTTGTCACTTGCTATGTTGGCAAATGGTGGAACTTGAGAGAAACCATGAAATTATCTAACAACGGACAAAAGAGACAAACAAGTATTGGTAGCGAAGGAAGCCAAAGGAATCCAGTTGTTAAAAGTGGCAAGTCTCTTTAAGCTCCATTTAGATGTTAAGAGTAACAAAGAGTCTGAGAACAGTCATGTTCCCAAACATAGCCTAAGTGCGATGATAATAAATACAATTAGGGATGCCCGGAACCATGTGTTGGCCTGGGAGCAAAATTAAAAAGCAAAAAATGTATTACAATTATTATTATATATATTTTTTAATAAGAAAGACTTAATATAAAAAAGTTAATTCTTCTTTAAAAAAATTATGTACGTTTCTTCTTATATATATATATTTTCCGGCTATAACTACAGTTGTAGTTTGAGTTTCCTTAATTCTGTGGGGAGAATATCTATACAGTAGCAACCGCGTGCAATAACGAGGAAAAATAATTGAACACGGGTTATACGGTTCGGAGGCAACCGAGCAATTTCGATAAGAGAGTAATCATAAGGAGTCTCTCTTTTGTAGGAGGTGTTCTCACTCTCAAGGAAAATCATCAGCTAGCTATCTATCTCCCTAAACCCAAACAACTTATTAGCCTTTTTCCTGCCAGGCATATTGGCCCCATTTCTAGTGCTTGAAGTTGACAACACCTTTCTTTTATTTATATGACACCTTGGTCAATGCCCGACACGAACCAAACCTTTCTTCATGTTGTTTGTGGCCTCAGGCATTCTCCATAAACGTGCTGTTAACAAGCCGCATGCAAAGGTGGACCTCTTTCCTCTCCCCACATGTGAAGAAGACTAGCTCACATCATGCTTCACCATTCCTTCACAAGACTTCATCTACATTTGTGCCTCTCTCTCTCTCTCTCTCTCTATATATATATATATATGTCTGAATTTTGATCCTTTGGATGCTGTATCCCCATTGTTGGTCGATGCAGTTTTTGATTGATGGTTGTGGGTCATGCACTGGGACGTGGACGAGACGATGACTCACCTGTCTTCAGTACAGCCGAGAGAGAGAGAGAGAAAGTGGCAATAAATACATATAAACAGCTACAAACTGGTGGAGATCAGATACGGAGCTGGTTAGGCCCAAGCAAGGACGGGAACGCATGCATCAATCGAGAGATATGCCGATGCATGCGTGATAGAATGGACAACAGAACAAATTGAGCAGTACTACTTCGTCTCCAATCCCACATATCGAATTGCATACGATTCATGCAGAGACGAGGGGGCTTCTTCTGCTGGGAAGGAAGTTGGTACGATGTAGGGTCCGCATGTGCTTCTGTACGAGCACCTTCTTTCGTGTCCCTGCCTGCTCCGATCCTTTATATATGATGCCCATTGCCCATCGATTGTAACCCTTTATGCCCATAGAATTGACCGGACGGCTGTGAATGGCCCCGAATTGGGCCTGATCATAAACTCCCAAGGGTTTTAGTTCTTTATAGGTCACATAATTGGGTGAGAATTGCATGCAATGCGTCAGTGGACTAACATTAACATATATGATCAGCATTTCGATGAATGGAATTTCGAACTAACATATATTTTAACATCCACTACTACTCCTTGGGTGAAATTTGGACTGAGTCCGGTAAAATAAGTCACCTCTCAAGTCGACTTTCTTTGAACAAAATATGCTACATATTTGTGATGGGTAAAATTGGCACCTCGGGGAAGAGAGGATCTAACAAAGACAAGTAGTTGATCGGATATATATAAAGTAAAGAGAGAACATAAAGCTGGAGAGGAGAGGACATAAAATTGAGGGTGATGAGACATAAAACAAGGAGACAGGTCAACTTCATTTGGAGATTTGAGAGGAAGGGAACAATCAGAGAGATTAGCTCAAAACTCATTTTTTCGTAGAGATAACTTCACAGGAGCAATTGTATAGAGCTTAATGAGGATTGAGAGTTTGCATCAAACTCAACTTACAGTAAAATTTACATCCTAGACCCATGGATGTAGGCTTTAGTGTTAAACTACGTAAATATTGGTATTTATTTTTTGCCATTTATTATTAAGCAAGCCATGAATGAACATAGTATACACATCACCACCGAAAATTATTGTGCAAGAGAAGATGGCCGTCATCCAACCACACTAGCTTTGAGTGTGAGCATTTAACTGTCACCGAAAAATGCATCAACAATATTCATATTCATATAAGTACGTACTGTCGAAGGAAATCCGAAGAAATATCAAAAACCTTATTTATTTTTCTTTATAGGGCAAAAATCGTTACAATTCTTCAATTGACTTGAACATCTAGTTGGTCCAAGAGTAAATCAAGCTTTCAACACACATTTCTATATAAACGCAAATTCTTACATTGTTTTTCTAAGCCGTCTAGATTCTGAAAACATATACTGGCATGGTCCTTCGCATGATGGAGTGATTATTAAAATGTTTAAGAAAAGGGACTTATATATATAAAAACATCTACTGGCATGGTCCCTCGCATGGGGGGCTAGATTGCAAAAATTTTGATACTCGGTAATTAGTACAGACTGGCAACTCAGAACAGAGCCAAAACTCATCAAGGACAACTCATCCAAACATTTGACTACAGCAGAAGGGTGTCCTAGGCGTAGCAGACATTAGCGCAGCAGATTTTTTTTTTTAGCAAAGGGACAAAAATGTTGAATCGTGCGATCGAAATTCTAGTGAAAAAAGGGTGAGATCAGGCGAAGGTAAAGTACTGCACTCTAGAGGCCAGTATTTCTAAAGATACACGTACGTATTCATGGCATGCCATCTCTCTATCGTGAAACTTGAGATCAGGATCGACGCCACGATGATGATCATATGACTGTCAGAAAAATGAGCTATTTTTATTGAAGTCTGTCTATTAATAGATCACCATAATGGGTGCTATTCTTTAGGCTCAGTTAATCCCACTCCACAACTTAATAAATAAATAAATAAAAATAAAAATAAAGATACTGCTACAATCAAATTCCACTTAAACACGGCTAAAATTGCTCAGCATTCTCTGTGGGGAAACTTGAGTGCTTAATTTTTGGACCCTCATGTTTTCTTTATTTTTTTAATGGAAAAAATAATAATCATTAAATAAAAATTTTATGTACAATTATTTTTATATACTCTACTAATATGATAAGCTGTATCATTTTTTTTAATATAAAATAATTATTTTGACCACTCATATTAATAGAGGGTATAAAACATACGTAAAAATAATTATATATAATATAATTCTTAATTAAAATAGTAAGTTTAGACGAGGAAGGATAATCCAATGCATCAACTCGTAGCAAATGAATAAAATTATATATATAAATTAGAAAATAATTCATCCAAGTTAGTCACAGAGTTTTCAGCCACATTTGCTGAGATCTATACTGCTTTATGCAAAACTATACATCCCCTTCTGGATCAAACTCATATATATATTCTTCAACACAAGAATATTCACGAACAGACAGATGCCTTCAGTACTTTATCACGCTACGTAATTCAACTCCTTTGAAAAAAAAAAAAGGAAAAGCAGGACCACCAGATTAATGCTATCAAGGGTCACTTTATCAAAGAGATATAAGCTATTAAAATGTTATATATACTGCACGCCTCCTATTTATTTCATTTCTATTTACTCTAATAAAACGTTAATATAAAATTGTTTTAAAAATAATTATTTAAAAAAATAGAAAACGACGAGCAGCACATTCACATTGACGCGGAAATGGTACGAAAATACTGTACAAGTTATCCAAAAGAAGGACCCTTTTTTACGGGATGAGAAATCAAATGCATGAATAATATTAGTCAAGATATCTTATCTCACTCTGCCTTCTTACACTGCCTCTGGCTATATTATGGTCTACTCATAAAAGTGTACAGAAGTGGCAATGCTATGCCCACTCTACTTCTCAATCATCTCAGTCCTTTATTGACGTGATTGATAGCAGAGACTACTGCAGGGCTTCATCCATCTTTTTAAAACATCATTTATTTATTTATTTTTTATAAGAAAGCAGACCAATTTCGCAATACTCAGCTCTAGCTCTGAACAAAATATCTATCTCGCTTATTCAATGCACAACGATAGGCCGATCCATCGTTCTCTAAAAACTGGGTGGCTGATCTACTGTTTGAGGTTCAAATAATAATATTCCAGATGGGTCCGCTTCCTCTTCCTCCGTTAATTAATTCATTTGGAGTAGAAAGAAGAAAGAAGGGAGAGAGGGGAAAGAAAAAGGAGACCATGATATCTCTAGCCGTGGGTGCAAGCTTCTTCGAAATCCTCAATACTAAAGATGCTCGTTAAAACTATATAATAACCAAAAGGATATTGATTTGGTCATCATTCAAGTCTTCCTACCTACTCCATCATGCTGTCCTACTCTCTCTCTCTTCTCTCTTTTTTTCTTTTCTAGTACATGTAATTTTATTGAGCATCCACGATCTCTCTCTCTCTCCTATTCCTCTCACTAGACCACCCCACTTATCTAAACCTAACGAGGATAAGGCAATAAGTGTAATAATACTTCCTACGAATTCACACGTCAAAACATACAAGGCAAGGATAAAATGTCATTTTTCATCCAAACATATAAAGCTAGCATTTACAACCTTTTTTTTTTCTTTTTTTTGAATTTCTAGGTTATGTTTGTTCATCACGAATCCCTACCAAACTACGAATGGAGAATCTCTCCAAAACGAAGAGATGTGGATTCATAAACAGTTGAATTGCGCTAATTAAGATCAAAAAAGAAAAAAAAAAAAAAAAGACATGCTTCAGCAAAATCCATCCCAACCTACTAATCAACTGTTCCGCTATGATCTTCCACTGCAGAAAGGGCCTCGCCGTCTGCAACCTGCTTGTTCCCCATCGCCACCCACTTCTCCTCTCGATTCCTTCTTTTTTTTTTTTGGGGAAAAACTTGTATAATTCTTTTAATACTTTATTTATTAAAATCTGGCGTTTTCGAACCCGTGCAAATCACTGACTCGATTCAACGACTTCTTCTTGATGGCTACTTTAGCCAGCTTCTCAGCCGCTCTCCAAGCCGACGTCGGCGTCAGCGGCTCCCCATTCTCGTCCGCTATAGCGCCACCCATCAAGTCCCTCTCCTGGCCTCTCCTTCGTTGGATCATCGTCAACATCTGCTGCTGTTGCTGCTGCTGTATCCTCCAGTGAAGCTCTGCCAGCTCGGCCTCCAAGCTGCGAACGTACTCGTCAGCCGATTCAGAATTCGACTGCAATAACAATGCTCGAGCCGACGCGAGCAACTGATGAGCACTTGAAAACTCGTCGTGCTCGATTAGTCGCCGGGACTCAGCTACGGCCCGTGTGGTGATGAAGACGTTCCTCAACCGTTCGATCCTGGGCGCCGATGATCGAACGGCTTGCGGACTGGGGACAAGCAGTGCCTGTTCTTTGCCGTACACAACCTCTTGTGACGCGGGGTCCTTGTAAAGGCACCGAACGGACATCACGAGGTGGGCACCTAAAGCTACCGAGGACGGAACCCTCAGCTCTACGAGTAGCTCCCTCTCTTCCTCCGCGTACAAGTCACCCAGCCGAACAGAACCGGAACCCAGGACTGTGGGCCGTCCATTGCAGGAATAGATGGCTGAGATCCCCGCCGGAGAAGGAAACGTAAGCTGAATCCTCAGGTCCTGCACCACTACGCTCAATAAGCCGCCAACGCACTTGACCAAGGCGTCCTCGTCCGGCTCGTGCTGGTGGTTGCAGAACCCGAACTTATGAACCGGGATCTCAATGTGAGCGAAACGGGTTGAGGACACGTGGCTGGACGCTTGGCGTTGGTTTGCGCGGACCCTACCATCCTCGTGATCTTGACCATCGGATAACAAAATGATACTGGCAACGGGATTTCTCTCCCTCCGATCTTCAAGCACCTTGCTAGCTTTCCTCAAAGCATCTCCCACGCTAGTCCCTTGACCACAGGCGAGCCGGTCAATTATGCGCCGAGCGGCACGCTGACCTTGAACCGTCATTCTCCTCAGGGGCAATAACCTTCTGGTAGTAGCTGAAAAGGCCACAATGGAAAGGCGATCGCCCGAACCGAGTGACGAAATGACTAGATGCATGGCGCGCTTCAGCATCTGCAGCTTGGCACCAGTCATGCTGCCACTAACATCGAGCACCGTCACCAAGTCGATGGGCGCCCGGTCGAGACGCGTTGACGCTCCCGAATTGCGAGCTGGCGGAGCCTTCACTCTCAGAGCAACCACGTAGGTGTCGTGGGACCTACCGGCCGATACTAGTGCAGACTCGGGTAACAATCTCACCCGGACGTTCCTCTGATCCCTGCCGTTGAATGGCGCTTCATCGGAATACTTGATGGATGAAGATGGAGGGTTGGGATTATTGACGAAGAACCCCTGAAACTCTTCTTCCGCGTCATCGTTTTCGTCGTCTACGGCATTCTCATCCGCCTCTGGGATTGGGCTAATCCGAGAACCGGCTGTGGGAGATAGAAGCGGCTCGTCGTCATCGTAGGATGGTTTTGGTTGCTGCTGTAGTATTTCGAGCTTGGGTTTGAGAGTTCTTGGGGACGATTCTAACATTTTCTTCTGTTCAATCTTTGGTTTTGCTTTGAGGTCGTGATTTTTGTGTTTGTTAGTGTTCTCCTCCACTTCGTTCTGTTGCTGGGATTGGGAGCCAAGGTTTTTGTGGACGGCGAGTAAAGGTACGTCTTTCCAGTTGGTGTTGCACACAGGGCAAACGAGACGGCCATTCTTACGCACGTGGTCAGCGATGCACGGGAAGTGGAATGCGTGTGCGCACTCCGCAGTGTAAATGGCTGTTCCCTGACCGGTCTTCACGCTGTGGAAGCAGACTCCACAGCTACTCTGTGAAGCGAAAAAACCAGAAAAAGGGTCAGATTTCTGCATGATGATTAATACTATGCTACTTCGTATTTCGGCCTTGCTACGATTGATTCAATGGTACTTACTCTGAATTTGAAACTGTTCTTGAAGAGTGACAGCTTGAGAGGGGATCGAGGAGAGGTCTGGTTTGAGCCCATCAGTGTTCTTGGGCTCTTGGAGCGAGTCTTGGGAGTGCTGGTATTGCATTCTAGTCTCGGACTTTCGTTAACAGTAGGCGTTTGAGAAGCCTCTGATGTACTCGTTCGGCATCGCAGGCTTGGGCTTTTGACTATTGCTTGAGACTGTAAACGAGGCGTGGAAGGGTTGCTTCCACCTCCACCGGAGAGGAACCCCAATCTGGTACAGCTTCTGGGGATTGGGCTGGAACTTGGACTTCTTTGTTGCTTGTCAGATAGTGAAGAGGAATCTGAGTCTCGCGGGATCGTAGTGCAAAAGGCTCTTCTCCAACCGGTACCCATTTTCAGAGACCAAATGATAAGAACGACGCGTAACAGAAGATACTTTTTGTGGTTCGTTTACTTTATCTTTCTATATATCCACTTTGTTTATATTTTCAGAGATGAAGAAGACGAAGAAAAAAGGTTTTGTTTCGATGGATCTGAGGAGGCTGCCACGGAAGACAAAAAGGCACAGGATTGGAGATAGCAAGAAGAGCATGGGATCAAATGAAACAAAGCAAAGTGACAAAGTCGTGGGATTTAGAAGGATAGAGCCCCAGACCACCCAGACCTTTCTTTGTTTTCCTTACTCTCTTCCTCTATGGCTCCCATTCCCATTTTTTCACTTTCTATAATACTCTCTATCGATAACCCCGAAAAGATCTCTGCAACAAAAAGGCTTGAGATCTACCGCCTCTCTCTCCCCCGTTGTGAGATACAAGGAGATCCTTTCAGGCACTGGTTATTTATATTCATTGGAAAGGTAAGTTGGGCATTTACGTCTGCAACCGGCACGTGTTGCTTCTTTGTTGATTAACCGATCTGTAACCTCATCGCTACCATTTTTTTTCTAATATAAAACAACGTACAGAACGGATGAGGTACTTCCCCATGGTCAAGAAACATAATTAGGGTAAAAGAAGAATTTTAATGACATGGCATAAGTGTGAATAATTCAAAATTATCTAATACTTAATAATAAGAAATATTAATCATTGGCAAAAAGGGAAAATTTTTAGAAATAGATGAGAAAAGTCTATACTCATTGAGGTTAAAAACCTACAAGAGATGTTATCAGAACTACCAGTTGCAGCCGTAGTTCGATCTAGACAGAGATTGTGTTATAGAGGAAAAAGGGTGACAGCAAATAAATATAATGTAAGGTATTAGTTTAAGGCGGATCATTATAGCTAGCTATGTCGTTATTGGAGTTAAACAGAAAGATTGAGAGATAAGTAAGAAATGGTTCGATTAAGTACTGTTGGGTACGTAGCAGTCAGTAGTTCACAAGTTCCTGCACTAGTTTGTGTGATAGACGCACACGCGAAAGAGGAGAGAGGTGGTGGTTGGATTGGGAAGAGTCGAGGCCAAGGACTTATATAATACAAGGCGTGCTATCTTTGGCATGCAGTGCAAGGGCATGGTTGCACGTGAGATTCCGGCTATTGCTAGCTCTCCCTTTCCTTTATCCAAGTTTTGTGGGAAAGCTTCGAGTGATCAAAATTTCTCAGCGTGTACATGTGGAGCATGGTTCAATTCATTTGTGATGGCTTATGTCTCATCACCCATTTTTCTTTCATTTTTTGAGTCCTAAAATTCAAATGAAAAATAGTCACACTCTTAATTAATAATGTACTAAGACGTATTATAATTTAAATAGAAATAGATAGAATGAGACGTAAACATCACAGGAAACATCAAAGATAAAATTTAAAGAATTTTGTTATATATAAACAAAATCGCGTACTAATCTGTGTTTAATGATACTAATTTATTTATATTTAAAATTTAAATTAATATTATTTTTAATAAAATTTTGTATAATTTTATTGAAGTTTTGTTTTTATTTTCAATTTCAATCACAGGAAACATCCAAGGAAATCCTGACGCTATTTAACTATGCTTTTACCCACGCGTGTTTACAAGTAGCGTGAGATCAACTGTGTCGAAAATGGGTGCGATGCATTTCTGTCAGTGTTATTAGAGAGGAGCCGGGGTATCAGAGCGTACTTGAAATTTTGTTAGGGATAGCATCATTAGCCGTCGATTAGGTAGGTCCAGTGCGTCATGATAGTCCCAATCAGCCGCATGTACGATCACGGGAATCTTATTACTGTACCAAAATATAAAATAAAAATAAAAAACGGGGTCAATTACGAGCACCCAAATTTCCATGCAGTCGCAAATTTTGCGGCATGGGAAGTAGGAACCAGATAGGACTGCAGCCTCCCTGACTAGACTGGTAAATTTTCACTCACTGGCTTGGTAAATTCTCGAGTTACCAAAATAATAATAATAATAATTATTATTATAATAATAGGTAAAGAAATTAAGATGATGGATGGATGGATGGGTCAGGGTCCAGCTCTGCATATCTGGGGCTGTTAATTACGGTATAATCAGAGGTACTGCAAAGGGAAAGGCAAATTAAATGTGGGGAATTAGGGGATCCAGAATATAAGAGGGCAAATGGGGCTCAGACTCCCACATGAGGGCTCCTTTCCAGTCGTACGTGTCAGTGTTTCGGAGACCACCATGCACGCCGCACGGTCCTTTCTCTCCTCCTCTTCCTCTCGTCCTCTTTGTAGCTTCAAATTAAACCACCTATCACGTCCATATCATGTCCCGCCTTGAGTGTCCAGTGTTCCCAACTTCCCAGTGGTTTTGGCACTTTGCATTGTCTTGGAGCTGAAATGAAAGGGAGCTTGACCCCCATTTCAGAAGATCTTACCAGTCCAACCTCTTCACTTTGTGCACCGTGGTTTGCATGTTCTGTTATGGGTGAGTACTTCTAAAGAAATTTTGTAAAGATAGTTAGAAAATAGGATTTACTAAGATTCGTGGTCGCATTCAATCAAAGATTTATTTTTATATGTTTTTTTTTTGCTTTTGTCAATCTAACAATTATCTTTATTTAATTGTATTTTTTTATTTTCAGGTCAAGTCCCAACTAGCTAGCAAGGATTAACACGCTACGAAATGTCTGTATTATGATACATTTGGTCTTTTTTCCTGTTCATTATGTCACGACTCAAATAGTGTAGTAATAAACTCATTTTAAAAGCTTCCTAATTGAAAGGATACAAAAACAGTGTGCTCAAACTTTGTCACATTACTTAACTAATTATTTAGTAATTATGTGAGATATAGTACCACACAGTACACTACAATTTGAAAGAGGATGGGGATAAGGACAAAGCAAGAGCATGAAGAGCATGACTCCTAGCTGGCTAGCTCCTTGTTCTATTTTTTAAGTCGTTTATTTAAATTACAAGTCCATTTCCCCTCTTTGAAAACCTACAGCAAAGCTTTTCCATTCTCGACCACTCACAGTTCGTTGCTTGAACTTTGCAAACACAGTTTCAAAAAGATGAATTGGGAGATTCACACGGCTATGGTACCTTCCCGAAAAGAGTCTCAACAGAGTTGATTTTGACAGCAATTTAGCTGCAGCGAGAGTCCCGTCTCTGTGTATGTGTCATCAACAGTCAATAATCCCGACACTCACGTGGGGTCCTTTATTTTGAGTAGGTCTCTGATTGTAACGCCGATACCTAAGCTGTGCTCCCCATGCTGACGTTTTTGACTCATAGGGAATGGCCACTGCTGAACTGGTTTTTCTGAAATGTCAACTCCATCCGGGAATAAAGTATGGAAATAATCAGCCTAATCATTTTTTAATTACTAGCTCTATGACTTTCTTTTTTTTCGTTTTAAGTTAGGCAGAGTAATTTCGTTAATTTCGCTTTAACTTACCTTTTTTGACTAATTTCGTTATCTTCTGGAGGATGGTTTCCGTATTGAAGGTGTTAATCTTTTGGCTTCATTGGAGAACGTGGCTAGAAGATGTAGGATTAGGCATTAGCTCTGTTTCCCTTCTAATGTTTTAAAAGACAACACTCAACTTCTTAAAAAAGACTCGCTGCAACAAGTTT
This sequence comes from Carya illinoinensis, assembly GCF_018687715.1. Lineage (NCBI taxonomy): Eukaryota > Viridiplantae > Streptophyta > Magnoliopsida > Fagales > Juglandaceae > Carya > Carya illinoinensis. The sequence continues at coordinate 36,204,529 of NC_056758.1, forward strand.
TTCTGGTCGTCATAACTCAAAACAGTGATTTGTAAATGTCATTAAAATAAATAAATCGATCGTAGCAGTTTGTTTCCCCTTAATTAAAAGGAAAAGAAAGAAAAGTGGGCAGCGGCCAAGACTAGTGATTAGACTGGACTACTAAGGCTGGGGAAGCATTAGGGATGCATGAAAATGAAGGTATTTGAGATGGTGGGCACTTACCCATATAATGTGGCTTGGTCAACTAATTAATACGTGCATCTACAGATTTGAAAGTACCGAGGTTGCTTTATCATGTGGACCCTTTCAGTTTGCCAACGTGGCCCTAACATCCCATGTGGGATGCCCATGTCACCATCATCTCGGTTGTTCCACCTCCACGTGGCACCACGTACGCCATTTAGTCAAAGATGTCGAATGAGGCGAAATTAAGGATGAAGAAGATTCTATAAGAAAATCGTGGGATGTTGCATTTATATTCTTTTATTTTTTTTCTGTGATATGACTTGATGCTATCCAAAAGGCAAAAGCCTTTCTTCAACTCTTCACTAACTTGAGCGAAGAAAACGATTCTGTACATTAATCTCTACGAGTTTTATTTTTAAATGTTTTGATTTCTTCTTAGAATTCAAAGAATGTGGAGCTATTAAAAAACAGATTTTAGATTTCTTAAAAAAATCAAAATAATTATTTTGGTTTGAGTTTTCGATCATCATCATCATCTCAATTCTCATCATCATTTCATCATTTTAGGCAGACGTGATATTAGATAATTATAGATTATTTATTATATTTTACTTGTAAATTTATCATGTAATATCACAATATCATGGGACGATGAATAAATTTTATCTAAAAACAAATTGGACAAGTTGTTCAATTTTGGTACCTACCCACTTTCCTTTACACTAGAACTGTTTTTTCCCCCCTGAATTTTAGAAAAAAACCATCTCCGCGTTATAGAAGACAAGATTGTTTCATGTCAAATAAGGTATGTATAAAATATGTCTTTCGAGCCCCTCATTTATTTTGGAATATTACAATGTTTGACATAACAACATTAATATATGATCCAATACTTTTCATAACATGCAACCAAGTTAATTATCACAATGTCCAGCCTGGATCAGACTCAATTGTAGCTTTCAAATAAAAATTCAAACCATCTATGAAATGCTTAATTACTTAGCCACTATGTATTAGTCCCCTCCTCATAATGAGAAACGGCACTATAAATTGTCCATGTCCATTGCATATCACCTCATCCCTCGCACACAGTCACCCCCATTTGTCAAAATATGCTATCATCCATATCGAGTTTCAAGTTCTAAGCTTCAAGTCGATCTTTACCAACAATATTATAAATTAATGACCAATTCAAAGTAGTTATCTACAAACGGGCTAGACAGCCTAACTCTAATAATTGTTGAGAGAGACTCATTTTGTCCACAAGCACTTAATCTTAAAGCATGTTGCTTATTTATCCTCAATTTTTGCTCTCTACATATGCTTCAAATATCGTATAAATTCAAGTATGTACTTGAAATATTTATTTCATGCAAAACGCACGTACAAATTATGTTTAAGAAGTAATTCAAATCGAGTGGTGGGGGAGAGCGATTCCCGTTTAAATATAATAGGGTCGTCCCCATCCAATCAGCACCCTTAAAATTTGGAAATCGTTGGATCACCATATATGTCAGCGTTGGAGGACGTTCGGAAGCATATATAATCTGATAATGAATAATGGGGGCAGTTCTAAAGTGGGGTCCGCCTGTTATTTTGATCCATCACAGGTTCACGGCGGGACCCAGTGAGTGAACATAAATCATCGTCATTGCCGGCCCTTTGGTTTAGGACCCCATCCCACGTCCCAGACTCCCTCCCTAAGAGCACTCACATCCGGCTCCCCATCTCTTCCGCATCCTCATATTTTAGGGATATTTTTAGGGTTTGATCAAAAACCCTCCTCCATCCGGTTCCCCAAAATGGGGATGAAAATTAGGGGTGCTACAGGAGGTCCCCATATTTGAGGACCTACTGTACATCCGCATCGCTCTCTCGCCCCAACGGTTGCCCCTTCCAGCCCGCGTCTTCTTCTCCCCCCCTCCCTCGCAACGCATACAGGAAGCTGGCTCTCCAGCTCCACCCGGACAAGCTCGTCCAGTCCGGCTTCTCCCAGGCCGAAGCCACCGCTCGGTTCCAAGAGCTGGCCCACGCCTACGAGGTCCTCTCCGACCCCAAAGAGCGTGCCTGGTACGATTCCCACCGCTCCCAGATTCTCTTCTCCGATCCCAGTTCGACCACCAACTCCGCCGTCCCCGACCTATTCTCCTTCTTCTCCAGCACTGCCTTCTCCGGCTACTCCAACTCCGGTCGTGGGTTCTACAAGGTCTACTCGGATCTTTTTGGTAAAGTCTATGCCAACGAGATCGATTTCGCCAGAAAATTGGGTTTGGGGCTGGACTCGGTCCGCGAAGCTCCTGTCATGGGGGATCTGGAGAGTCCGTACGCGCAGGTGACTGCGTTCTACAACTATTGGCTAGGGTTTTCCACGGTGAGGAAGAAGGAGGAAGAGAGGGAGAGGAAGAGAGCGTTGGAGAGGGAGAGATTGGAGAAGCTTAGGGATTACGTGGAGCCAGATTCCTCCAAACAAGAGGTGGTCCAGTTGATCAAGCGCTTCGGGGCTTATCTCACCATCAAGATTTCCAAGCTCCTCCCGATCTCCCTCCAAAACCTGGATTCACGATCTGTTGGGGCCATTGCGGGGCTTGCTGTTGCAATAGTCTTCACTTGGAGGCTTTTGAGATCACCTAGTCAACCTCAAAGAAGGCAACCCAAACGGCAAGCTGGTACACCCAGTAGTTCGGGTGCCAATACCAATTCAAATCCTGGTTGGAACCGACTGGCATATTGACTCAAATCCTGAAATCATTTCTCAATTATCTAGATTCATCAAATATCATCTTCACATATCTCCTAACAGCCCCGAACGGACTGCTCCAAATGTATTCAGCACCCCATCCTTGGAACAGTTCTTTGGATGTGTCTAAGTTCTAACTCTGAAAACCAGAAAAAGATGGTAATATATTTTGGAACTTTTGCTAGGTTTGCCTTCTCTCCCCTATGGATTTTATTCATAACTTGGAGTTTCTGTTCGATAAAAGCTCGATGTTCTTTGTATCCTCATACGGCTGGTATTCAGATGAAAACTTGTATTTCCTTCCCAATGTTTTTAAGGGAGAGAAGTCTTCGTTGCTTGTAATCCGTGTAATAGATTTGGTCTACATCCGAACTTGATCATCGGAAATCTCATCAAATGGAAGGTCTTTGTAACTTAAAAAAAAAAAAAAAAAAAAAAAGTTCAAGAGTGAGAAGCAATGGAAGAACCACGAGCAGTCCAAAAAAATTTTATAGAAATTGATATTTGAAAAAGAAGATAATAAGACGAAAGAGTTAGTAGTTAAAATTGTAAATAGAAGAGAGAGAAAAAAGTAATAAAAAAAGAATAGAGAAATATTATTTAATAGAATAGAGATAGGGATGGGGAATGGGATGTGGGAGGTTTTTAGAAGATGAATAAAATTTAGGAATAAATTTGAGGAAAGGTGATTTTGAGTTAAATTATAGGGATGGGGATGAAGATCCGGATGAGGATGCTCTAACCCATCCACATGCATTATTGATATATATATAAATCCCCCCTTTTTTTTTTATGTTTGTCTGTTTGTTTATTGTTTTCTTATTGGCCGTATCTTTATATAATTCAAATAACTTGTTTCTTAAATAATAGAAAATGAAATCAACATTCAGAACAACCCTTTTAGATTCAGTACTCATCATTATTATTTTTATTTATCGATCTGACAAATAAACAATCTTTAAAAGCAAACATGGCCAACCCTTTTTGACCAGCATTGAGAAATTTTTAGTAAAATTATCTCCTTCTGACAGTGCAAGCAACAAGTAAGACAAATGTCTAATAGATTGATCGAACACATGACGCTGGTACTGCATTAATCAAATTAAAGATCATATATATTAGTTTTGAGAAGAAAAAAAAATGTGTTTTCATCTTTCTTTTTTTCCATTATCATTTCATGATTAGTGATATGGTAATGCATGCATGATTCATGTTAAAAAAAAAAAAAATTCAACGAAATATAATAATTAAAAAAAAATTCTCGTAGAGGATCGAGAAATCGCAACCAAAAAAAAAAAACGGGAGCGCCGATTGATCAAGGAATTAAAGGTTTGTTTAAAAGTGATGATTTTTGTAAATTAATGACTTTGATCTGGAGTTTAGGAGCTAGATGCCCGCGCAGAGCAAGCACATGACATGAATTGGACACCCCATATGGAAGAGATATCGATACCATCAGGGCATTGATCACTATGTTAAAGTACAAGTTGAGCATTGTATGTTGCAGCAATTTGATAATTATTAAGATATCGCCTCAAAATGTGTCCATGAACATGTGAATCAAGCTAGCAGAACCCAATATATGGGCACGTAGTGCCATCACATGATAAACTGATATATATATATATATTAATGAATTCTTAACTGTAATAGTGTTATCTTTTTATTGAGCTTTAGTTTATGGGAAGCTGAATCTCTTAACCCATTTGTTAATTAAGGTAACTCAGATTCGATGATGTCATCATGATGACAGAATTAGGCCTAATGCATGTCCAAATTAATTATGACAAGTTGAATTTTAATAACAAGAAAAACAATAAAAATAAGCATATGATCATAATATATAATAATAAATAGAGGTTATATATAAGGAGATCGTGTATAATTTTTGGTCTAAATCAACATTAATTGGTGGGTGAGCTAGCTCACATGGGTGATGAGGCTTAGAAAAAAGAAATTAAAAGGAGATTGGTTCGAAACATATGAGAGAATATCCTTAAAAAATTAGGCTTAAAACAATAATGAATAAGGACATTAATGGGCTCGAAAATGAAAGCCTTCCTTCCGAATGGTCGTTGAGATGTAGTGTAGCCATTATTGGGGCACATGCTGTGAACTGATTAACTGCTAGAAACCCTAACGACCATATATTATATTTATAACATAGCGTGGCTAAACTAACATGGCCATATTACTTTGATATTATTTTATTGTTGTCAGTCGAGAAGTAGGACTCATTTTAATGTTCATAGGGGGACATGATGTACATACCAACCATCTTGCACTTTGCAAAAAGTCAGAAGAAATTGAGATTGGCCGGTTTATTTCCTTTGAAAATGAAGGCTGCCTCAATTAATGGATATGGATTGAGGATTTTGAGGATAATGGGGGTTTTTTTTTTTTAATTATATAACATATATACAAATTATATCAGTTAATTAAATAGCTTCAGGGAAATTTATGTGACCGATCAGTGTCATGTCTGTTCAAACGACGGACAGCAGGTCAAATTAACCTGACCAATCAATGCAAATGCCATGAAGTTTTGTTCACAACTACATGCTAAGTGCATGGTGATGTCAATATTAATGGTGGTCCAAACCCGGCAATTTAACGGAAATATTTTGTCGTCGGCAGATACGATGAGGACGAGCGTGTCGTGATCAACCTTGATATTGGCTGGCTGCATTCTTGACGCTATATTAATGCATTTGCTGTGTTCTGTTCGATCCAAACAAAAGTTGGAAAGATGGATATTTTGTTTAATAAATGCTCCATCTGCAGGCAGGCAGGCATCCCCGCAACATGACTATATTTAGAGCTAAAAAAATGGGTGAATATTAGCGAAAAACAACGTGGTTTTAAACTGTGAGAAACTTATTAACCTCAGCCCTTATCCAGTACTACCTGATCTCTATCGGCTGATGATGATCACCAATAGACAGAAAAAAGGACAACTCTATATGCATGGTTAGCTCTTCTCTAGAACCAGAATGTGTGTATAATTCTAGTGTGATGGTGACGACTGGGTTTGCAATACATACATACATACATACATATATATATATATATTTAGTTGTTAGAATTTTGTTTGAAACCAGCTCGAGTCAAATAATACTGCATGCTTCATTTGTCAAAAACTTGGGGGAAAATCATATATCTTTTTTGAAATTAAAATACATAATTAATTGTCGCGTTTAAAAAGAAATTAAAAATCGAAAAAATTAAGAAAGGCCAGCTGAAATTTATCACGAAACAATGGGAAGGAAGATTGAAGAGTTGATCAGGATCACGATCATGCATTTAGTGGATTAATTATTTTATACATAAAGTATGTATTTATTTTCTTATACGACAGTCACATAATTTTATGTATTTATTTTCTAAGACAGTCTCAAAGTTACCCACCCAACTAAACAATGAGAAAAATTAAAACGAAATCTGTGGGTCAAAAAACCATGTCGATCGATTTCTGGCCCACTACGATTGATCATATATGCAGTCAGTTCCACACGGCAGCTCGTGCTTTGACTAGATAGCGCACAAGCCTGGAGTCTTGCAGAGGATTTACCTGCAAGATTGAACGTATGGACGTTTCTTGCAACCATGCATGAATATTCCAAGCTGTGTCTGCCCGACAAAACTATCGAGTGCTACATAACTCGTGAACCCGTGATTACTGTTACTCCCCAACTGGAAGCCTTTTTGTGTTGCTACTGACGTTAGAAGATAATTAAAATAATTAAAGTTCATCTCTTTTTAATTTTTTAGACGTGGAAGTTCTACATATTTGACTTGGTGCTAAATTAACTAGTTACGTTTCTGTGGAGGGACCAGAACCAATGCGTGTTCAAAAGTAATGACTAGTCTTAGACATAAACAAAAAGGAAAGGGCAAAAAAAAAGGGGAAAAGATAAGACTCTAATGCCAATCTACTACTCAAAGGGTAACGTGTCCAAGAACTACACAGCTTGCTCTTGCCACCATTCACCTTTTAGTCGTGAAAATTTGACATGCTAGGGGTGGATCATGTGTTGGATGATAGGGACACATTTTATAAGTTTGTCTTGGAATCACAAGAGTATCTCAAATAATTTGTAAATAGTACTAGTAAAATAGTAGTGAATAATTTGTGAATTAGTATTAATCTTTTTGTACATAATAATGAAGTAGCCTGAAAAGAGTTGAGACAATTATGCTCCCAAACAGAGCCCAAGCCTATCTGGGAATGACGAGTCAATTAGTACTATGTGTAAAATATATGAAAAGGCGACGGAAGAAATAAATTAATGAATAATTGTTTATACCTTAACATATATATATATATATATATATATATATATATATATATATAAATCGATGGGAGGATTGCTATAAGAAAGGAGAAAACAAGCTATACAGTGATATATATCATTACCCCAAATCAATAAATCATTGGGTTGGTTTGTTTTTATTATGCATGCAGGCGCAGCTTGTGTTGTGGAAATTTCAGAAAGGGAAAGTTTTGTGGCTCCAATCCATTTGGTACTTTGGGAAGGATGGATTGAAAACCGCAACATGCATATTAGCTAGAAGTTTACCTCTATTCTCTGTGGTGTGACATCCTACTCATGAATAGAAGGTCCTTTTATGGCATGCGTATAACAGATATGCTCCAGATTAGGTTTTTGCTTTCTCACGAAAAAGTATATCTATTAGGTAGATCTATTGACCTGATCAGGATGTAATGTATGTTGAACATTCTCATATAATATACCTACGTGTTAAAGCATATCTAATCACTTTAAATATTTCACATTATTCCTCGCTTCCTCTGTTCCAATCTTGCAAGGTTTCTTCTGTAGTACTCGTCCATTTTAGGTATTTTCCTATTTTAATTCCAACTCAATAATAAAAACACAACAACAACGATATCCAATATGGACGCGGTTTACATGCTTCTTAAGACTTGACATTATAATCTCATGCACCTAATAATCTGCAGGACATAGCAGAAGGTTACAACGAACAAGCTGCAATATGGTCATGTGGAATGTTTTTGTAGACTGATTAGGGTTGCAGACATGATGCATAAAACAAGTCATGACCCCATGCATGCATGTTACATATACTGCTACTTTGCCAGCTTTGGATTGAAAATCGTTTTTGCACCGAAAGATGGAGTAAAGGTTCATTACAAAGGTCCATGTCGCGATCTAGTTAATTTCATAGTAGCTTTGTGTTTTGGACTTTCTAAAACTTAAAACAGATTACATGCAGTTGTCCTTATCTAGTACGTACCTCTGTTTACAGGCTTGCTTGCAACGTGTCAGCTTCTAAAGAACTAGGTCGGTCGTTGTTCACATAAAATTAGTCGCATGCATCGATATTCATCGGTCAGACCCATCATGGAATGTAATGATTTGGGGGGAATTTTGTCTTTCCTCCTGGTAATTAATATATCATCTAGACGACTTGTATAACATATACAAGTTTCATGTTTTTCAAATCCACCAAACCCAACTACCCTACTATATATATCCACTCCAACTTATCCAAACCTTACAGCAATTTCAATCTTAGAAGTAATTTATGGTAAAAGAAGAACACAAAAAATGTAGTTGCGTGTTAGCCTAACTATTGCAATGAGTCCTTTTGATCACACACAGACACGCGCACGCACACATATATATTCGTTCATGCACTTCTAAAACTGGGGCATCAAAGAGAGTTGGATTAATTTGTAAAAGGTTAGGTGATTTATCAACATAGTTTAATACATATAGATAAAGTGAATAGGTGAAATCATGCATTCAACAAGTTAGTTTATGTTTTTCCTATACCGGTCTTTCAAAGATTGTTATCTCCTCTGCTTTCTGGTCACTGGAATTGTTTCATCGACACTAGCTTTTGAGAAAGTTTTTCCACTATAGCCATTCCTTGCTGCTCACTCTGTTTCAAACTCTATCCGCTGCCACTTTAGCAGGAGACTTTCCACTTTTTGAGGAGTGTAATTGAAGGGATGGGCATAGATTTGGAGGCAGGTCATGGGTTTTTATCCCAGTAGGTATGATGCAGAGAAAAAAAATGCCTGCATTTGACTTGGATATATGCATTGCACTCAGAAGAAAAGAGGCCGATGCAAAATCCATGAACAGAAATGAATCCAAAAAAACAGGTTAAGATCAAGTTACAACCAAGTCGTTCCCTAAAGCAACCGATAAGGTTCCAGTTCCATATTCGAATGTCACATTTGCAAGTTCAACTGTGCATGAAATACACGGCGGAGAAGTACTTAATTCCTACCTACATCATCATCAGGGTCTAAAATGATAATCAATATTAATCATTTAGATCACGACCAATCATGCTTATAAGCTGTACCAAAGGGATAGAGTCGATACAAATTAATGTCAACTCAATTAGGTGATACGAATTTCAAAGGCCTAAAACTTGGAAAACTTTGGGTACGTAGGGATGGGGACCAATAATTTACATTAATAATGATTTACTTAGTATCTGATGAGGGGACCAAAGATGATAGTGGCGTTGAAATGCTAATCAATGAGACAGTTTAAAATCATTGCTCTCACCTGCTTAGATTGCACTTTGGATTATAAGGTTTATAATAATACTGCCATGCGTTAGAATTTTGAATAAAGAGGAAGCCTTTAAAATAGGCTTTGTAGACATTAAAGTTGATTCTAATTTAGACTGGGAGCTGATTCGTTCTGTCAAGGAAATAAATTGTGAAGGAAATAACAAAAGCAAGTTTGGAATATGCCTCGGGAAAGTTGGTCGCTTAGCACGTTTATGGCTATTATAATTATTTGAGCTGCTATAACATGATTGATTGCCATGAATAAAATAATAAATGTATTTCTTTATTTTTCATTGATTCTATCCAGAAGCTACCTTCCTCCGAATCGCACCTACGTGATATTTATGCATGCCCTGCATCATCTAAAGATGTCTACAATGTTGGGTAATAATGATATGATACATGTAAGCTGGATGAATAATTGTCAATAATCATGCATTGATGACCAATAATGCCTGGCTATTGACAGATGAATCTAAATAGATCCTCGATCTTAGGCATAGAGGATTTTTTTTTAAAGTGCGTTTTAGGGTCTATGATTTATCTGGGCTGTTGGAAATTGGATCAAGCTTTTTGCCTAAGCCAGGACCCATTTGGATAAATGGGGCCTTAATTTATAAATAAGATAATCCTATTTGAATTATCAAAACAGTGTGCTTATTTAATAGAATTATTATTTTATGAGTACTTTTTTTTATTGGAAAAGTCTAAACTACCTAGCCTATTCTCTAAAAAAACTAATCAATAATATAATTGAAGTCTTATTAAAATCTTATAAAAAGCAAGATCGGACTTCTCTTTTCCAAACAATGTGAGATTACACCACCTACCATTATCCTTATCATATAAGGTATTACAATTTATCCCCATTTAATTCTAAGCATTCTTATCAAATTTGTCCGTTATAGATGGCACGGCTCAAGTCCCACATTTCTGGTTAAGATAGGCTCTGATATTATTTGTAATGCGTCAATAGAAAGCCCAAATCACATGACTTATACTCTAAAAGAAATAGTTAATGATACAATTAAAACCTCATTAGAATCTTCCAAAAAGCAAAAATTCTCATTTTCAAGTAATATAAGATTTCATACATTACCTATCATTATTCTTATCATAAGGAATATTACATTTATAAGGTAATTTACGTTCAACTTACTTGGGAAAATTTATATTTTAATTAAATTAATGGATTAACTTGTTTTGTATTTTCCACCTTCGTGAAAAAATGTACACTTTAACTCATTAAATTTCAACCTGTTTCATTAATCGCAGTAACTATTCGCACTTTGAGAAAGTGCGATAATTCATTCTAATAAAAAAACTTGAGAAAGAAAAGGTAAACATGACAAAGAAACCCTCGATTGACGGTTAAACGTCGACCTCGTTTGCCTCGTTTATGAAGCGTCACCATGATTTAACTGAAACATGCGAAAGCATTTTTAACTGCTGACAATTTACCTTGCATGTACTGCAATACAATGTGGTACCAACTCCTTTATCAAGGTCAATGTTTCAGGCTATGTGCGGCCCCCCCCTCCCTAAACCCCAACTGCACTGCCATATATAATTTAAACACATCAATAATGCAGCCAGTGATCAGAGCAGCACATGCCCAGCTCTTGTCTACTCCGACAACCATATCCAAGGGGCTGGGCGATATCTCATTAGTTTAAGAGCAAGCTACAGAAAAACTTCAAATTATGAATCTTGGCAGAATAATGTCTTTTTCTCTTTCTTTTCTGTTTCGCTTGTGACTTCAATATTATATAATATAAGACATGCATGTTAATGCTAAATGTAAAGCTTTCAGATATGGTAATAGTATGCCATGGATGATGCATACGCACAGGTAAAAGGTGCAAACGACATGAAACGGAAAGAAGTCAGGCTGACAGACAAGTTGGAGGCCTTTGATCATTCAGACATTACATATAGCATTACGTTTCACAGGACAATTAATGCACTTTACATACTAAGCATGCAGTATAGGAACAGGAAACTGCAAAGGTAAAGTACTCCCGCATACATAAGGTCTTAGGAGTCTTACAAATATAATAAACTAGAAACAGCTCATACAAGAACATTAGTTCCATGGCAACCAAAAACATAAAGATGGAAACATGGTAAAAGCAGCCAACACATGATCTCCTACCCAGTCCGACAGCCTACCATTCCTCATTGTCCTCCCCTACTAAATCTGGTTAACTTGCCTTTCTGCCCCTATCCTGATCTTTTGGTAGGCTACTGGAAGGATAGGATCATGTCCAGAGCTAGCTAGTTCCTGTTCCTGCACTTTTCCACGGCCCTCGGAGCTGTGCACAAAACCAAAAAAGTTCTCCATGAGAAACTGATCTCCACACGTGTAAAACCTTATGCTAAAATGCAGCTTATGAACAACCATTTCCCTAAGTATCTTCATATCCATTTTATAAATTATGATGTTTCAAGCTATATCCGGTATGAAACTTATAAGTATTGCCGTTAAATCTCCCATTTGTCCCAAAACCTTAAGTGAAAGAGATAAATTTAATCATTTATACTATATCTTCACTATTACTGTCTCCAACAACTTTGAATGAGTCCCAAATCTTCTCTCGCCCACCACCTGGTTCCATCAAGTCCCATACCTCTACTTTTTAAGATTGAGATTTTATTCTAATCTCAATATTAAGTGAAAGGTTCTGGATTGGATGGCTACCAGCCATTGGCGAAAAATGTGGTTGGCTAGACCTGGTTTAATTTATTGGTGCTTTCGCTTATATATTACAATAGCATTACTACAAACCACTCAAGTGGAGTGCATTAGTCATTAAATGTTCCAAGTACTAAACTAATCATTTAAGATATGGAAAAGGTGTTAGTTCAAAAACGTAGTTGAGAATCATGCTGACATCAGCAAAACAAAAGAGATGGTCACATGGATAAATAATGTACGCACCTAGGCCGATGGCATCAGAACCCTTCATGATTCTCAACCTCTTGCATGTATCAATAAACATCCTGCAATAAGTTAAAAATTGCCTTACATACCACCCTGAAATTTAGCAAATATTCTAGTAATGAATTTGTGGTGCAAATAGCTGTTAATTAGAGAGGAACACCATTGAAGAGCATCATAATCCTTAAGTAAATATGAAATTCAAATTATAACAAATTGACCAAAGCACCTGTATCTAAAAAAATCTGCAACTATGATATAGTATGTCCTCAACATGGAAGGTTAATGGTGGCGAAAGGGGAAAACAAAACAAAGCAAAAACAACATCATATATACAGGTTAAAGAGCACCTTCTCAAGAGATGTATTTTGATTTCATACCCATGCCAATACTGGTAATGTTCTCTCAATTGCTACGAGTGACAATTCATTTTATAAAGTAAAAGATCCACCAGTTAAAAAAACAGTATAATATATTAGACCTTCACACTAATTTCACAAAAAATGATTGACCATAAGTACATATGGAGCTATATATGCACAATTGGACCAAACTAACCACAACATGTCAGTTCATTGTTAATTAATACGAGATACAAAGGTAACATATTGTGGAAGAATTGTCTCAATGTATTTAAGTTGAAAATTGATACAGAGGTAGAGTACCATTCGCATCTTGCTGTCTGAAGTGATGTTACAATATGCAGACATCATCACAACACCTAATTTCTCCCATTGGAGAATACACAAAAGTGTAATCTAAAAGGCTGTGTATAAAGTCAATAACTATATTTGTGATGGCTAACAATGCAATTGCCAGTCAATAGGTTTTATGGAAACATTAAAGAGAGACGAGAATATTAAGAATAAAATGGCTTAGACAATATGACCTGTATTCTGAGATGTAAACTCCATGATAAGCCTTATTTCTATGAACTCAAATGTTACATACAAACGTGTGCTCCAATACTTATCTACATAGATACTTCTTTGGCTTATGAGCATTTCTCAACTAATTATAACTGTCATTCATTTTAATTAAATAAAACTCCAATGTGTCTATACATAATAAATCAACATGTCCTTAGAATGGCATCATAACCCCAAGGTGACTTTTTAAGTTAAAGGATTCATTATGTCATTGAGGAAGTTCAATAAGAGAGGCAAACAAGTAAGGTGAATTGGAGCTTACTCCCACGGGACATCCCCCATAAGCATCCAGTCACCATCTTTATCTTCGTAAGTAAGAACATATTCTGAGCCATGAAGCAGATCCTTCAGTTTGCTCTCACTCAGCACCTCTCTGCCCAGAGCACCATGAGATCCATATTGACCTGACATCACATCACAACAGCAGTGTGTCCATACAAACCACAATGTGTAGCTCTAAAGTGCAAAAAAATATATGCTCCGTGATTTGAAACTTTGGAATGACTCACCAATGGTAAAACAGCTGAACATCTTTTCTAGGGCAGAAGACAGTTCCTTGTATGCAGAGTAATTTTTTAAGTCCACCTTCCTCAAATAAGGAGCACCATCCATGCTGACCTTGATAAACATGGCACCAGGTACTGATTTTACATCTAGTTCTTCATTGTTCTTCGAAGTAGAAGCCAGTGAATTCTTCCTAAACGACCTTATAGGTGGCCAACCCACAACCTGTGCCCTGCCACACAAGGAATATTAGAGAAATTCTAATGGTTAAGCTCAAACATAAGACCACAGCCCTCTTCGCACTCACTTGGTAGCAGGTGCACTGCTATTACCATTTGCAAAACCATTATTATTTGGTCTGGGTTCATCGGCAGCACGGGACCTCTCTTGTATTATCTTTTGTGGTTCTTTTGCATTAGCCGGTTGAGTCCCAAGTTTCTCAAGCACAGAACCAGATTTTAGTCCCAAATTCGAAGAAGACCTTGAGGACAGCATCGCCTTTACCTCTGATTTAGCGAGATATTTGCCCTGCACAAAATATATGGTGGTAAGCGTGGCTAGATCCAACAGTAAATAAGATCCAAGTCCCTTTTGCAAAAGCAATGATTTTTCACCTCCGAGAAACCATCCATAGCATCAGAGAATCCTCTCTTACTGCCTGACGGAACACTCTTCTGTGTAGAAGAGCAGTGACCATCATTCAATGGATGCAAAGGGAAGAGTTGCTTTTCATCAAGCTGAGTTGAGCTTAGCAAGCAGAGTTCAGGATCTCTTTCAGGAGACTGGGATCCAGGAAGCCCAAGCCTCAGTTCTGTAGCCTTTAGATTCAGACTACTTCTTTTAGCCTCATCAGACACACTGGATACCACTGAGCTGTCCACCGATGAACAATCAGCTAAACCCATATAGTTACGCTCTTTCAAGTCAGAGCTGTTGCAGCATAAACTGTCAATTGAGGTGGAGGAAGCCACTAATGTGACATTGCTCTGATCCTCCTCTCCAACACCGAGAAGTGGAGACATTCACACTAAAAATCTCCTGCAAAATGTTGCAAAACACCTAAATTCTTTCTATTCTAGATACTCGAAGAATTGTATCAGAAATATGAAAATCTAGAATCTTTGAACAGATAAAAAGAAGTAAAGAGCAATTATGTGCAACAACGGCTGGCCACCCTTAATATGAAGACAAATTCAATAAAATGCAAACCAATGATCGACTATACAATCTCCTTGATCTAATTAAGCATCCCCTTAGATCACAAAACATTGTCCGTCTCTTGCTTAGAACTTACGTTCCAAGTAACAAGACCAACATAGATTCCAATAATAACCAATAGTTGAGCATGTACTTGAGGATCTACTGTAGTTAACAGAAACTAATATAAAATATCCTGAAGCTAATCTCATAGCAATCCCTTTGGCATAAAAGCTGAATAATATCAAGTGACAATAAATGAAAGGAAACCCTACAGAGCTTCAGGGACTAAACTCTATCCAGAACGTTGACCAAATAATTAAAAAGAAGTAATTACACCGCAGATCGAAGCACGAGCTATAAACTCAGAAGCAGAGACGTACTTGGACTAATTGTGGGCCTGTGGCCTACAAATTTAGACACATAAAAAGGAAAAAAAAAAAATGAAAAGAAGAGGGGCAAAATTTATGGTTTGAAGGCAAAAAAAAAAAAAGGGAGGAAAATTAAGTAAAAAGTCTATTAAAGTTATCAGCATATGGTTTCTTGATTGGAAACAAAAACTCCACTAACCACAGCATTCAAATGTGATGTTCATTGTACGGAAAGCGAAAGAAATGCAGCAGTAGCAGCAACAAGTAGCAGAAAACGCAATGACCTCAAACTTATATTACCCCCTTCTTTTAGTCCTTCAATTCCTCGGCATCACAAAAATGGAAGCGAAAGATGAAACAACAAAAAAGTAGAGTCACTAGAAAATGAAGAGCAACCAAAAACTGGGGAAAGAAACAACGAGTCCTGGAAGCAAAGCTTGCAAAATCGAAGAGCTCAGTGTTAGCCAAGAAAAAACCAAAAGAAAAAAAAGGAGCTTAGTGTTTACCTGAAGAAAGTTGTGAATCAGTGGCTGACGAAAAAGATTGATTTCAGGGTTTGGTTTAGCAGAGAGAAGAAGCTTAGAGAGAGGGGAGGGGAGAGAGAGCTAAGGACCCTCCATTTGGCAGAAAGTAACAAAAGCTTTTGCTGGCCAATGTGAAACTCTATGCATTAAAATAACTCCTCTAAACAAAATGAAACATAACAAAAGAGAATTTTGTCTTAAAAAACAGCCTTCTTTTAAAAATATGATAATACAAAAGTACATCTTTTCGTTTGATATTTCCTTTTATATTTAGTAAATTATATTCTGTTCCCCATTTTTTATAATCCGCCGAACAACTTGAGGGGAACACATATCAATGGCTGATGTACATTTTGAGACTTTGAATGCAGACCGTTGATTTTTCTTCTACCGTACAAATGCCCTTCAAAACACAAAGTTTGTTATTGGCGTGGGAATTTCGAAGGTTTGTAACGTTTTCGAGGGCATCAGAACAAATAGGCCTACGACGTCGTCTTGAAATGCACACATCACTTTTATTTTCTAAGAAATGCTTTAACTACAAATAAATTTTATAAAAATAAATCCATAAAATTACGTGACTTAATATGGTAAGTTAAATTTTAAAATTACTTTTATTATAAAATAAATATAACATATAATAAAAAATTATGTCAATTTATGAATTTACTTTCATAAGATCTCTTTGTAATTATAATACTTTTCTTATTTTTCATTTTATTATCTCCTAACAATATTACTATGAAAAATATTTTATCCATAAATAAAATTCATTAAACAAATCTAGAAAAACGAATACGTCAAATTATCATATTATTTTTATTATAAAATAAATATAATATATCACAACAAATTATAACAATATAAAATTTTAGATCTAGCAATACTCTATTACTACTATTATCATGCAAAGTGAGGGTATAAGAAATTAATGTGCTATTGGAATTAGCTTAAATCTTGTTTTCCACAAAATTGCAGGCAATCTAAACAATCCCATACAAAGAGACGAGGGTAGAAGTCTTCGATATGGACTACTAGGCGTGCCAACGTTTTTAAGTTCGAAATGGCACCGACTGATCATATCCCTCAACAAATTATCACAAAAGTGGAAAACTTTAAAACGGATAGATAAATTTCACAGAAGAACGTTGTGAGGAGAATAATATGAATGAAATTTATAGAAGAACTCATCATGAAAATAAAAGTGCTGAGAGAGCAGGAGACAATCCGATTTCATAAGGAAGCCATAACACAATCACATGCTCCAGTGTTCAAGTGTTTGATGGGATTGCGCATTCACTGTAACAGGAATCATGGTGGGAAGCTTGTCGTTTCAGCCCAATATCCCATCAATCAAAAACTAGGACGTGTCCAAATCACTTCCCCTTCCCCTGTCGTTTTTTCCCAACTTAGTTCAAGATAAGGCAATACAGAGAATCATATCGTGTCCTAATCTTTTTCGGCAGTGATTCCTGAGTTCTGTCGTACAAGACGTGGAAGGAAGCCTCTCACCCTAAAGACCATACTGCCCCCATTTTACCTTCTTTTACTCATATTGCGCATTCCTTGGATGCAATCATGGTGCTTTCCCAAGCATAAGTAGTAAGATCATGCGTGAGAGTATCTTTTAGTATTTTTTTTTTAATTTTTATGTAATATTATATATTAATAACTTGTTATTGTCTTTTTATTAAAACATTGATATTTTTTATTTCTTAATGTTCATTTTTTATATAGATATTTTTATTTTATCATCTTTTTATTCATTATGGGCAGAAATTCTTTTAATTAGTTTTTTTTTTTTAAATAAAATCGGTTCTGAGTAATTTTATCTGATGGGATACTTTATTTTATCTTAATAAAAACATAATTTAAGTAATTTTTTTTTTATTAATTTTACATAAAGAAAAAAAAAAATCTCTATCTTTATCTTAAACGTGGCAGCAGAAGACAATATCCAAGAAATATTGCAGCAATGTGATTATGAGGAGCAAAGAAATCAGGTATTGTTTAGCCAAATATATCAAATTCAACAACTCCACTCATTACATTTCTATTTTTCTGGGCAAGATTCCCTCCTCATTGCCCCATGTTACATGCAAGCAGCAAGATACCTAATCAAATGCCACAAATACCCCCTACAGTCACATGTGCAGTCCTTAAAAATGGATCCCACCTAGTATTTTTCACATGCTGTAGGGCACCCCCACCCCCTATATTCCCCCTAAACAAAAAAGAAAGAATGTGGATTTACTCTGTTTGATGGCCTAGGGAAGGTTGTTAAAGAAAAATAAAAGTTGCACATGTATATATATTATAATATATAAGAAAAGTTTTATATTCCATACTCTTATTCTATTTTTATCTATTAATTAAGATGTGATATATTTATCATCATTAAATAATCATTTATTATATATATTTTTATCATTCAATCGTAATAAATGTGCTACATCTTACTTAATAAGATGTGAGTAAAATGAGAGTGTGGTGTATAGCATTACTCAATATATATTTATATATATTATGAAAAATTTTATACACCATACAACCATCCAACTTTCATGTTATTATATAAGATATGGCAATTAAATGATTTTTTATTAGATGATTTTTTCTCATCTAATGGTGATAAATATGTCACATATATGTAGATAAAAGTAAGATAATTATGCCGTGCATAGTATTACTCATATATTATAAATTGAGATATCCTGAGAAATTAAGATTATTAGAGCACAATGAGTCGGGAGGACGAGTTTGGGGGCAGTGTATTTCAGCAAAGAGGGGGGGACAAGGAAAAACATAGGGAAGTTATATGATGTGCGTGTTTGCAACTAAAAACTTGTGATAAAATTTATTAGTGTCTATTTTGTGTTTGTATTAGTAAAAGGCATATCTTCCATTGAAAATATTATTCAAATGCAAATAATTGAAACGTGTATTTTGAATATTGGTTACACACATATAATTCAACAATTTTATATGATTTTTTTTAAAGTCTTCTTATTGGTGAGCACCGTCGATGTGGTGGGACAAGAAAGAGATTTTAATTTTTGAATTGTTGGGTCCTTAATAGATAATTTCCTTTCACGTCTTAATATTGGCCTATACATAATACATTATCTATATGGTATAATTTTATTGTTCATAAAGATAATGTATAGTCTATAAACTTTAAAATAAAATGATTCTTTGAACATTTGTCACTCGTAATCGCTCACCCATGGACCATCGTCCAATCACGGACGAAGTGAATTGCAACCTAGTTGGATTCCCAAAATCAATGAACGATGACATATGGCAACAAAGTGTGATGCACGCGCGAGAACATGAAAGCGAATGAATGGTCTTATGACATATTTTTCCTCGAGGAGGAGATTGACTAAAACCATCATTAATTGTCACCACCTTCACACGCTTTGCCCTAAAAAACCATACATTGACATATGCACAACATCTTATCCATGCTTCGTTTGGCATTGTCATCATCGTCTTGTTTCATATTCGCATGCATCATTAACACCCTCTCACCTTGGACTTCGACGATGAGGAACAGGACTAGCCATTCAAACAATTTAGACCTAAACGAGTGATGTCTCGTGTTGACTTAAGTTTTAAACTTTTATCAACATGTTTTAATTAAATAAATAGAAAAGATAAGACACATTACGAGTTTTATTTTTTTAAGAAAATTATAAGTTGATAGAGCTTGTGAAATAATTCCACGTCACTAACATAGTAAATATGTCTTTAATTTTACTCTTGAATAAAAGTAATGTTCTACGCTAACCAAGTCAAAACAGGGTAATAGCTGATATTTCGGGATTTGCCACAGTAGTGGGTCCAAACCTGGCGGTAAGGCTAGGCTAATGTGTGGACCTACAGCCAATGGCAAATGGCAAAATGCTACGTATAGGACCCAATAAGCAAGACTTGTGGACCTTAGCACCAGAAAATGGTCAACTCCTGCTGAATAGTTTTTCACTTCCTTCTTTCGTCCAATAATAGAACGCCGCGTCATGTATTACGCCCGACAAAAGTATATTATTATAGACCCCTATGTCTGCCAGGCGACATGCAGGTGGATTAGTTCAAGGATCATGACTTTTGTCATGGGTCTATTCGTGTGGAATATGACTTAGTGAAAGTTACTTCTTACTAACTACGAACATAGATAAATTATAAAACAAAAATAAAAAAGAAAATTTGATTAAAGACACTTGTTTATATGAAATTTTTAATTTTGTAATACTCTATAATATGAGTTAATAAAAAGAAGACTTTCTATTAGTCCTCTCTTTATCAACATTAATCGAAAACACGTGGCACGAGGGATGCTAATTTTATACGTAAGTGTTTCAACTTAAGTGTTTCATCCCTCTAAGCCAAGGAAACTAAAATTATACGGATCTTAAACTTAAGTGTTTCATAATAATGAAAGGATGTGTTTGACTGAAAATTCAATATGCTTTACGATAAACATGAAGAGAAAAAGGCAATCGGCCTGAAAAAAAATGGAGATAGTTTCCAACTTGTTTATTCACTTTGTGACAAGATTGCATATATGCGTTCATGGTTTTTGTTACCAAACGGATTGGCCGATCTTTTTCTTGTGAAGAATAGTTATCAATTAAATTGTTGGTCTATCATGTTCTTTAATGTTAATGACCAATGCAGCAGATGCACTCGTAAACGGAGTGTGGGATATTGTTCACTTTTACAAAAATTTTCATATTATCTTATTTAATTATTATAATTTTTTTAAATTTTTATAAAAAATAAAATAAACAATTTAATTTTTTTAAATCCTAATACAAAAATAATATATTCTAATAATATTTTATTCAACTTTCAACTTTAATTTCAATTCATCTCATCTTATCTTATCTCATCTCATATTTAAAAACAAACGAGGTAAAAAGTCCGGTTTAGATACAAAACTCATCTCAACTAATCTCATCAAATCATTATAATTTTTTTTTTAAATTTTCACACAAAGCATAATAAACAATTCAACATTTTTCAAGTCTAAAAATAATAATAATATTAAAAAATAATATTTTATTCAACTTTCAATTTTTATCTCAACCTATCTCATCTTAACTCAATATCCAAACCTCTCATAAAATATCCACGATTTTAATTCTGATTAAAAAAAAAACCTAGTTAGGATTGGAGAATGTTAAGAATTTTCCTTCTAACCGTCAATTTAATACTGTAGAGCATATAACATCATAATATTGACCTTTTCAATTTCATGGAACTAAATTTTTCCATGTCTTGAGCTAGCTAATTGATCAGTTCGTTCGAACACGTTATTGCAATTATGAATGGGCTGGGCTAGCTTAAGCCCAAACATTGCTACTCACATTAAGTTTTGTGGCCTGCTCCAAACAAACAAAAAAATACGAGCCGACGTTGGTGAAAGGTTTCTATTCATGTGCAGAGTGAGATACAGGAAGCCAACAACGAACGTCCCACCATAAACTGAAAATGCAAGCATGCGTGCGCCTGCACTACTACTAGTGCATTTTACAAACAACTTATTGGTGACTTTCATTCGTGGTACTTGTTCCCTTGACCAGAGGTAGCAAAATGAATGCATTTTAGATAATCGAGTTTTGAAGTTTAAATTAGTAAGCAATTACGAGGAGTACTATGACTTTGCATCTTTTATATTTATTTTTTATCTATTTTTTGTGCATTCTACTGATGTGATTAGTCAAATCAATTATTTTATATTAAAAAAAGAGTAATGCTGCATATAATTATAGAGTGTGTAAGTGTCGTGCAGTCGCTTTGAAAAAGAGTGGGGTTTACTATTAAAAAATTAATTTTTTATGTAAGTGTTGTATTTATTCATATTTTTTAAAGTGATTATATGGTGCTTGCACACTACAATTGTAGGTATCATTTCTTTTAAAAAAAAGTAATGCAGTCAATTATATTAATAAAGTGCATAAAAAATATATAAAAGTGACTGCACATACAATTTTTAAAATTAAAAACTTATGCAACAAATACATACAGACACACACTATAATAAAAATATTAAATATGCATTCTAAATGACCAAAATGGGTAAATGCGTTAATTCGAAATAAATCTAGCTCAATATATATAGGTGGTATCAGAGATTAGGATTCTTTATAACTGTAGTATTTCCATGGTGCTAATTCTTTAAAGTCCTAGCCTGTTATTTATCGCATATATATATATATATGTGTGTGTGTGTGTGTATGTATGTATGTATGTATTGAAATTTGGAAAATTATAAGATGGTAAATGATGGGTTGTTAAAATTTCTAAATATGAATATTGTGGGCAAATAAATTCTCATTCTTGTAATTTGATAACAATAATTGGAATTTTAAAAAAGAAAAATTCTATTCAGTACCATACATTACATTTTTTATTTTTATTTTTTTCTCTTATTAAATATGTAGTATATAGATGATGGGTAGAAAAATTTAATTAATTTAAAAAGAATAATAAAAAAAAAGTATGGTATATAAAAATAATGAATAACAAAGCTCTTGAAAAAAATGACATGATATAAGTCGTACGTAACTATTGACACCTCAGCATCGAGCAAACACAACAATCAAGCAACGGCTCCGAAGTCTCGTAAGGAAAGCATGCAAGGCAACAAAATCAACCAAGTAAGGGACTCGATGGCTACAAATTCTAATAAGAAAGCGCACGGCCTGTTGAGAACCTAACGGCTAGAAAGAACACAAAAGACAACTACACAATCAAATCCGAAGATGGCAATCACACAAATAAGCACATATTCTAGAATATTTTACAACTTGTAAACTTACTTCATTTCCTGAAATTAGTCATGTTCTATATAAATAGTAGCTCTCACGGTGTTTGAGACATTTCTTCAAACACCTGTGATTCAATTTTCTTCAGTAACAACTTTACACGATCTTAATTATAGTGGCAAGATTTCTTTTCTTAGAAAAAGGGGAGGGAGAGACAAAAGCGAATACTTTCTATCTAAACGTGATCAAAATAACAGCTGAAGAGTCTCTCTTAATAAACAAATTATGGAGAGCCAACAAAGACGGATCGATGCGGGGGGAACTGCATGCAACCACTCTCCAAAGACAGAATTGAGTCATGAATCATGATGTTTCGGCCTCAAACCCATCAAGGACATAGATACTAAATGATGAACGTACATGGATCGATAATCTTGATCTAGTGGCATGATTTGATTTGCTTTCAAATAAACTAGTGAAACACACTAGTACTCATGTTGTCATGTGGGCTTGCCGTGCGAGTAGGATAGAAACCTGTCAACTGTACACGATCATGGCCCAAGAAATGCCATGTTGACATGAATATCCTTGAATTAAAAGCCATAAAACTCGACTCTGAAGTCAGAACCATACAAAAACCTGAAGGCGTCTGGTCTGCCTATAATTTCATACATGCGGTTGTGTCAGGGGAAGGCCGGATATTTGCGAGGCAGCTTGTGCACTCCAATTTGAGCCTTTCGTGTGCAGTGGAGGCCGACATGGACAAGCAATTGCTATGAACTTTGGAACCTGATCTCCGGGCATCAACACTGAGAGGCTTCGGTTTTCACCCTTTTTCGGCATCTGTTACGACAAAATTAATAAGAGCTAGCAAGATAAAGCAAAAATCTAAATACGAAGAAATCTGAATTTTTATTCTTCTTCTTTTTTCATAGTTCTTACCTATGTAATACGTACAACAAGCACGATCATTGATCTTAAGTACTCAAAGAAAACTACGTGCTAGATCCAATACGGAACATGCAAAAGCTTGGATAAGGAGAGGAAAAGTAAGCATCTACCTTGTGTGGAGATGCAGGCTTACGTGGGGAGTTGGGGCTATTCGTTTCTAAATCGGAGGTGACATCCGGAGAAGATTGAAGGAGAGATCTGAGTTTTTCCCAATGGAGACAAGCAGCGTAGAAGGCAACCATGCAGAATAACAGGATCAAAAGAAGACCTAAACCCAAAGGGAACCCTATGGAAGGCCGATTCGAGCTGCTTTCCTGATCCTCCATTATTATTGCTTAACTAGATAGCTGATCTTCTCCTTTGTGCTAGGCTGAACGTATTTTTAAACTTGAATAGAAAGTAGACAAATTAGGTTGGTGGTATACACCTAGTATATATGATGGTGAGTGGAGGTAGCATTTCTATAGAGATTGGAGTACTAAGTGGTTGGGTTGGGTACAAGTGGGACGTACACTACGTTTGGTACGGAGAGCGGATGCTTCTTTCTGTATGAGGGCTGCACCACCAATTCGACTAATCGATCTACGAACAATGAATTGATGACTTACTAAATTGTGTTTAGTTATTGAGATGATTTTAAATATTCTATAAATAACAGTAAAAAATAATAATAAAATATTAAATAATAATATAAAATAATAAAAATTAGATGAAAAATAATAATAAAATAATAAATAGTAGTAAAGTATTATAGAACACTCCACTGTCCAAATTAGCAGTTAATTAACAAAACAGTAATAATAAATAATAAAAAGATAGTATCTTACTAATTGCTAAACTCATTTAAGTCTTTGAGGTGGAGGTCGCCCTCCTCAAAATAATTTAAAAACCCGGCCACTAGCTACCTTTTAAGACGTTTTCAAAATTGGGTACGTACAGATGATCATTTTATCATATAATTTGTTAATATACATTTAAGAGATCATTTCGTGTTCTATCTCTTTAATGGATAGTCACTTTAAAATGTGTCAAAAAGATGGTTGTAAGATATTGGTGCAAGTACTACTTCTTGTATTATAATCTCCCCCGGCCGGAAGAGCTTAGCTACTTTACTAACTTGTTCCGCGTCACATCAACGAGTATGATCCAAGATGATAAACTTGAGATAAAAATATTATTTATCTTCTATTTAAGAATGTTTAATAAATCTACAAACACTACAAGAAAATACATTTTCCTCAGCGCCATAAATAGTCGGGAAAGAGCCCCAAAATCGCTGGAAATACTTATTCTCAGCGCTTTCTTAACCGCTGGCTGTTAGTCGCAATTCTATGCTTACTTATAAATTACTCTAGCGATAGCCGAAAATCGCTATAAATAAACTCTTATTTCTAGCGTTTTTTTTCGCTGCAAAAAAAAAAAATCGCCGATCTTATGGATCTGATTTGAGATTTAATCGCTGAGAATAATATTTCCAGCGTAATATAATAGTCGAGAATAAACAAAAACTCGCTGAGAATAATCCTAAATATTTGTAGCGTATTTGGAGAACGCTGGAAAAATTGCTGAATTATACTCAGCGCTTTCAGATTACGTTGAGAATACTTTTATTTCCAGCGGTTGCTAACGCTGGAAATAACCTTCCATGAATGTATAACAATGTTACTTCCAGCAGCGCTGTTGTATTTTTGCAGCAGTAAGGAATCGCTGGAAATAATTTTCCAGTTTAGTTTTTTATTCCCAGCGAATGGTGTAGCGCCGAGAATACTCCTGTTTTACACCCACCCAGTCCGTAAATTGGAATTACTTTTAGGTACCTAATTGACATCCACTCGGCCCACAACATATATTTTCCTTAATATATGTACAAACATTCCATTTAGATCCAAATACCATACCATTTAACAACCATACCATTTTCTATTAATATAAATTCATTCTTCCAATACAATATTGTCTAGATTCTTTTAGTTATAAGTAATACATTGGCTTGGTGCATTAATGGAAGGGAATTTGTAGTACTATAAACCTAAGCAACTAATCTATTATACAAAATACATATGAAACTTGTATTACAAATGTTCTTCTCTCAATAAAGACACAGCTGCACCCATATATGCGAGCATACAAATGGTTAATCCTGAAGCTTTAACACCTTGTTGGCTGGAACATGTACAGCACAGCTGCACCCATCCTCCCTAACCAAATAGGTTACATACCCCTTCGATCAATCGCTGGTCCAAACAAATGCAAGAGCTGGTAGGAACAAAAAAATTTAGTACGCAAATGGGTTAACATTATGAATCACAGCCTCTACATATTATACTTATGCACTTGAAAATGTTGGGATACCCAAATCAGAATTACACCAAAATGCTTTCTACGTGGGTTACACAGTTATAATCTTATCTGCATATAATATATATATATATATATATAAAACATCATACAAAGTTTTTCCTTATAAGATCTTATATCAGATTATGCTAACAACTCTATATAGACACATGAATACTTATTACCTTAGCATAAACAGATTTCAACCTCTTCTAACTGTACTGTACTTAGAGATTAAGGCCTTTACTCTATATAGACATATATATTGAAAGCATTTAAACAAACTGACTGTGTGCTTGTTTAGAAAACCCATAAAAACACTTACTGCAAACGATAAGGACCAAATTCTCCCATGCTTGTAAAATTTTGGACTTTCATGGAGTTGTGGTAGCTGGATTTAAGGAATTGTATGGGAATGATAAAGCCCAGTTTTCAGTCTCCTGCAATATGGCAAAAAGATGCAGCTCAAACTGAATAAACTATAGCTAAAATGTTAAGGTATAAAGCCCAAGACTCAAACTTAGTCGAGCCAAATAAAGTGAAAGAAATGTATGCCAAGGTTGAGATAGAAAATCTTCAAAAACCAATTGCAGAGTTCTAAGATGCTATGACTGGAAAAACTGAGAAAGTATACAAGCTCCAGTGCACTGCATTCATATCAAACATTAAGGCAAGTACAAAAATGCAAAAAAAGATGATAAGGATGCTATGATGCGCACTTTGCTGCAGCTGTAGCAAAGAACAAACAGATGTTACAAAGAAATAGGCTGAGCATTGCTTGGTCAATTCCAAGGAAAAGCATGGCCGTCTTTATCTGGTCATGATAGTCAAATGGAGTGCGTTAGGCGATCTGGATTTTATAATTCTTAACTTTGTGCATGCTAGTTAGGGAAAACCCCTTGTGTGTGTGGACTTGTGTGGTGTGCTTGCTATATTTTGCATGAATTTGTATGGTTGACAAAGTGGCTTGTGACGTATTTTCTATTAAAAATGCAAGGTGTCTTGCAGTTTGTGAAAAATACCTTTGTGCCAATTCCAATAGTTGCCCAGTTTTTGGCTTATTCATAACAAAGGTTGAATAAGCCTGCATTAGTGTCTTTATTATAGAAATGGGCAACTATCCAATATCTCTTGGTCATAAATAATGCAGCAAGATGTTTATGTTTATATGGTAAAAGTAGCAGCATATAATAAATTCTGCTACTTGAGAAATTCCAAATGTAAGATGGAGAAAATTTGTTATTTGGGTTGAGAACAACTTATAAATAGAGTGAATCTGGTAAGGAGGGTTATTACAGTTGTTTTAGCTCTAACAAAGGAATATATGCTACACAAAGTGAGTATGATACAAGACCACACCATATATATCACCCACCAATTCATTGAAACTACCTATTAATATATATTTTCGAAACAAGTTCACCTCTTTCATGCGTGCTCCAGGTCAAGAAAAAAGATGTAATGATGACATCACAGTGAGTGGTAGTCACAATGATGAATTTCTGCACCATCACTATACAAGCATCCTTGGATATTATCCCAAACAGTTCAGCCAAGGTGACCCGCTGCCTCTCATACCATGTACATACATTGTATTACTTATCCTGTACAATAAGTACACAGGTCCGTAAGTTTACCATTAGTAATTTGAGAATACAACAAGTAGTCAAGTCCTCAATCATAGAGAAAAAAAAATGCTTTAGATAATAAGATAGTGGTTGGCAAAGATATTTACCTGTTTTGATATTGAGGGATGGCTTAATATCGGCCCAAACTTCCACCATATATAATTAAGGATATCTCAATGGGCCCAAAAATTATCCCGTTACCCAACCCCATCACCTGAATCCCACAAAACATATACATATAGCCTTCCATTGGATAAACTATAGTCTATCCACCATTGGAACAACAAAATATGCACCCAAAAAGCCACAAAAAACAGATTCATATCAACTCACAAAAACCAGCTCACTGAGTCTCTGGAACAGACTCAGTCTCTCTAACAGACTCACTAAGGGACGGGTTCGCAGCAAAGAAAGCCCTCAAAAGGCGGTCGGTCTGCTCTTGTCTTTCCAATAGCTTCTGCATGTTTGCCTTCATTGCCTCCATCTCACTCTTGGAAGATTCAGCCTCTTTCTTATGTTTTTCAATCAAGGCTATGTACTCTCTCTCTCGTTCCAATGAGCGTTGTCTCGTAGACTCTGGGATTACCATCTCCCCTAATCCTCTTGCATAACCAGGTCTCGAACCGAGTACCTCTCTGAAGACACCCGCTGCTGCTTCATCAGTTCGTTGCTCTGGTTCTAGAGTATCTAGCTTTCCAACCATATCCTTCTGAAATATGACATTATTAATCGATTAACTACAAAGCTGGAGGGGTAATGCTCCATTTTTAATTAATTAGATAAATGTACAGTAGCATTGCGATTCCCAAATAATTCATTGAGTGGAATATACTCACATATTTGTCTTCGGTCGCAGCTGTTATAAATTTTGAATTCTTCTTGGACCAGTGGGTTTCCTTGAAGAAGTCTACCAAATTTGCCGATTCAGCCCTCTACATGTGTGTGGAATGTGTATATATAACACATAGTCAGGAATGTAGCACAACATAAAAAATGTGCATGCATTGGTAGCTTAATCCCGGTATTTATTAGAGCAACCAATTATAAATACCGTGTTATGAAATTGAAAATATGATGTATAAGCTATATTGCACAAAATAATGCTTTTGAGTTATACCTTTTCTTCAAGAATCCGCACAAACGATTTGCGACCTGCTGTGTGGTTAATAACCAGCCTCTTCCTATTCTCCCGATTTTTGTTAGAAATTTTCTGGCATGTCCAACCCAAATAATGTTTAAGAAACATATCGTAAAATCAAGGATGTTCCTTGTAGGCCATGACTTATTAACCACCGGAATCTTAGTTTGTATATGTTTGAAAATATTGCATACCTTGAAGGCCTCGCTACCCCATCTTGTACATAGCTTAACCCAAACAAGGGGGCTGACCCGCTCAGTCCCACTAGCTAATGCTTCCTCGTGGCTCCCATAGGATAAATATATGCTATGCAATTCATGGTGGAATGCATTAAATCTCTTCCGAAGCTGTTTAGTTACTGTTAATCGATGGTTCTCCAACTCCCAATCAAGTTCAAAATCACCCTACATATATAATAAAAAATTCTCGATGTCATCAATACGTACTACGTAACCTATCTAACCCACAAACATTAATGTGGAAAGTCTTACCCGAACACGATCGATCAGCTCATCCTTATGCGCTTGGGGTACATCACTCCATCTTGCATAACTCATGTCACAATGATGTTTGACTATCCACGTAACTCGTGTTGTGAACATGTTGGCGTTTGAACAGCATGGTGCAGTTTCCCCAGTATTTATCTTCAATAGCACCTTTCCATACTTCCGTATTTTTTCAAATTCAGTGCATTTGGCTGGCCCACGTCCCCGTCTCTTTTGTGCCTGGTTTTGTACCGTCCCCGTGGGGGTGTCCTCACCTGTATGACATAACATGAATAATGTCTAGTTAGGGGTCTAATTGAATTTAAAACTTTAATGATTTCACCATCATTAAACAACTCATTTTGTATTAATAACTCCCGTAGATATGAACTATACCGATTTGGACTCCAGCCGGCTCTAGCTCTACATGAAATGAGGTCACGATGTTAGGCTCCGTGGGGGCATCCACACCTGAATGACATAGTAACAATAATTCAAAATCAGCCTCATTTAATTATCATACAAATAAATTTTAACAGCATGATACGTAAATTTAAGAACATGATACTACTTCCCCAGATGTGAACTATACCAACACGGTCTACAGGAGGCTCTGGTGGCATTGATTGACCGGTCACTCTGTTAGGCTCCGTGTGTGCATCCACTACTGTATGGCATAATAATAATTGCTAATTATCAGAGTCTGATCGAACTATCTTACAACAAATGTCAGAACACCAATCTATTTATAAGGAAATAATATGAAACCCATCCCCTAAAGGTATACATACTGATTTGATCTCTGTGAAGCTCTGGTTGTGGACCGGGTGAGGTGACTCCGCGTGGCTCGGGCTCCAGTGGTGTGGTCGCACATGGTGGCTCCCATGGATGGCTTGGGGGCTGGGTAGAGTCATCTGAGCTAGCCTCGTCCACATCTCCTGGACTATGGTATGAACTAATCCGAACACCGCGTGGCCGGCGAGCTCGGCATGAATAAGGAACAAGTCTTCTACCCCGGAATCCTCGGCCTCTGGCCCGACCTCGGACACTGGCTCCCACTGGGTCACCTACATTTCAACCACATTTCATTTGTGTTAGGATCATATCTAACAACCAGTTCATGAGGCGAGGAAAAAATGTTAGCTAGAATATCTACCTGGGCCGTTCATGCTCCTCGTGCTCAGCATACCATTAGATAGAATTGCAATGAATTTTTTACGAACACGACATCAAACTTGTTCTTCCTTCGAACCCAACCTTCACATGGATTAATATTGTGTCATCAATGTGTATCAAGAGACGTGGAATACCATCAAACTGCTCACCTTCTAATAAGATAATGCATTAAATTAATAAGACTGGTTGAGTATTAATTATTTATATGCAGTACCCAAATATTTGGCTTATCAGTATTCTAGTATAGTTATATCGGCTAATCATTTCATTGGCAAGTTGATGCTCGTCCACAATTTATGTTACAAATTATTCAAACGTTGGCGTTTAAACCACATAGATTTGCATATTCTTTGGGTATGAGAATTAAGTCTTACCGATAAATTGTCAAAAGTTGCCTATTCTGAGTCGGACTCAGAGTCGGTTGACTTGTCCTCATCATCTGAATATTCCCAATCACCATATGCATCTCCAGAACCATATGGAACCATGCTATCATCAATAAAATCTGGTGAATTTCTGTGTGCACCACCCGACTCCATGTGGTCTCGTGCATCAATATGGGTAGGTTCTATATCAGTCCTACTAAGTGGAGTTGACACAGGACATGCATCACAATGCAAAAGTGGATAATCATATGATGACTCAATCTCTTGATAGGCATCATCGTCACTTGATTCGCCATCATTACCGTCTAAAACCCTGTGCACTGGTGGAATGTCATACACATTCCTATTATTGTACTTCTGCACAACAAACCAGTTCCCTTTCGCCCTTATATCCCTAATGTAAAAACACTGAGAAGCCTGACATGCCAGCACATATGGTTCGTCCTTATACCAAGTCCTATTCATATTGACACTAGTTAAATGATCGTCTACCCGTACCCCTCGCCTTTTATCACCAACATCAAACCAATCACAACTGAACAAGTACACTCTTCGACCTCCCATGTAGTGTAACTCTACAACATCATTTATAACACCATAAAAATCTACATTATCAGTTTCTTGATCACCAGTTACCAACACTCCGAAATTTTGGCTTCGCCGGCGAAGTTCACGGCTCTTGGTATGGAACCGTTTACCATTTATTATGCAGGCAGCATATGTTGCGACCCAACGGTCAGGACCGCAAGCTAACGCATACAAATCTGGGGACACATCAAGTGGGTTGTTGTTACGCTGGTCCACCACCTACATGAATATCGGGGTAAATGGTGAACTTAAATAGTCGATATACATTGTCATATGCTGGTCGGGTATATTCTAAGTAGATAACTAGCAAGCTAACTTACACGTTGCTTGAACCAATTTGGAAACTCAGTTTGTTGCGTGCGATCAATAGAATTTGGGTTTGACACCTTGCATTTGTCGTAGTGTTCCCTGCATTTGTAGCAAAGAAATGGGGGAAACAAATTTAGTAAGTGTCCCACATTAAATGGTGAGGTAGTTTGTTGAAACATCGAAAGCAGGAGTTAGGTAATGATTGCTTACTCTAAATAGGGTCCAATCTCAATGCAGTTGTTAAGCACGTACCAAATGGCTGCTGTATGGAGTTTATCGTGTAATTGCACACTATTAGCTATACCCAAGGGACGAAGTTTCTGGTTGAAAATTGTGAACCTATCTAGAGTCTCATCTTCTACACCATCAATGTTACGGTCCGGTCGATTAAACTTCGTCTCAACATCTTTGAGATACATTGAGCAAAATGTCAAACACTCAATGTGAACCCAGGCTTCCGCTATTGAACCTTCTGGATGTGCTTTGTTCTTAACATACCGCTTGAACTTGCCGAGATACCTCTCAAACGGGTACATCCACCGATATTGAACTGGACCGCCAAGAATAGCCTCACGGGGTAAATGGACAGCTAAGTGGACCATAACATCGAAAAAAGATGGAGGGAAAATCATCTCTAGTTTGCATAGAATGGTGACGATATCAAGCTGGAGCTTTGATAGGCGATTCACATCTACGGTTCGGGCGCACAACTCTTTGAAGAAACTACTAAGTTCAGTCAAAGCCAATGCAATATCCCTCCTTAAGAACCCCCCCACAGCAATAGGAAGTAGTGTTTGCAAGAAAACATGATGGTCATGGCTTTTGAGCCCAGAGATCTTGGAATCACGTACAGATACACAGTGCGTGATATTAGAAGCAAACCCATCAGGAAATTTCACCTCAGCGAGCCACTCACAGAATTTATTCTTTTCATCTCCATGTAATGTGTATGATGCATGTGGCATAATAGTTCGTTCACCTTCACGTTTCAGATGTAATTCCTTTCTAAACCCCAGGATCTCTAGGTCACGCCGTGAATTAGTGTTATCTTTTGTCTTGCCGGGGATGTTCATTAAAGTGCCCAAAATGTTCTCGGAAATATTCTTCTCAATATGCATAACATCTAGATTATGTCTAAGCCGCATTGTTGACCAATAAGGTAGTTGGAAGAATATGCTTTTCTTTGTCCAGTTCAACTCTTCTGCTGTGCGTTTTCTCTTCCTACAAGATTTTCCAAATTGAATATCTCCAAGCATTTGTAACTGAGTTATTAGATCTGCTCCTTCAACCAATGCTGGTGGCATGCGAAGATCTTCTTTACCGTTGAACAACCCTTTTCTCGTTCGCCAGATGTGATCGCTGGGTAAGAGACGTCGATGTCCCATATAACAATGTTTTCTACCATACTTCAACCAGTTGGAATCTGTACTGGCATTGCAAGATGGACATGCCAATTTCCCTTTTGTTGACCACCCAGACAGATTTCCATAGGCTGGAAAGTCATTAATTGTCCACAACAATGCAGCATGTAACATGAACATTTCCTTAGTGGATGCATCATACGTAGGTACCCCATGTGCCCAAAGTTCTAGTAACTCATCAATTAATGGTTGCAAATAAACATCAATGTCATTCCCTGGTGATTTTGGGCCAGGGATAATGAGGGATGTCATAAAGAATGAATCTTTCATGCATAACCATGGCGGTAAGTTATACGGGACAAGAATCACTGGCCAAATGCTATAAGGTTTTGCCAGATTGTTGAAGGGATTGAACCCGTCACTTGCCAAACCAAGCCTGACATTGCGAGCATCCCTTGCAAACCAACTATGAGCTTGATCAAATGTCTTCCAAGACTCAGAGTCAGCTGGATGTCTCATACTACTCTCATCGATGACCCGCTGCTCCTTATGCCATCTCATGTCACCCGCTATCTTGCTTGACACAAAGAGACGCTGCAATCTTGGCTTCAAGGGAAAATGACGAAGCACTTTTTGAGGGATCACTCGTGACCCGTGTGTATTTGGCTTCCATCGCGACGCCTTACAGATAGGACACTCAGACAGATTACCATTTTCCTTCCAGAATAAGATGCAGTCATTAGGGCATGCATGTATTTTGTGGTACGTGAAACCCAAACCACGCTCCAATGTCCTTGCCTCCTCATATGATTGTGGCAATTCAGCATTAGGAAAGGCTGACCGCAAAAGGCTTAGCAGCATATCAAAAGACTTGATTGACCACCCACCAAGTGTTTTAATATGTAACAACTTCACTACGAAAGAGAGCTTTGAGAAATTTGTGCAACCCTCGAACAGAGGCCGTCGGGCATCCTCTAATAGTTGGTCAAAAGTTGAGTTTGGGGAGGATTGAGGTATTGCTGAGTGAGTTGGTGATGTGGTGTTGTCTTGAGGAGCATCTCGGAATGTGGCTGCCCGTATGTCATCTAGCATACCATCTATGTCATCAATGTACACATCTCCACTTTCAACCCCGGGATCGCCATCATCGTCTATGGTGGGGAGTGTTTCCTCCTCCCCATGAAATATCCAGTGCGTGTAATTTGGATCTATCCCTTTTATAAACAAGTGGGACTCCACCTCAAGTATAGGCAAGAAGAGATTATTACAGCATATACGGCATGGACACCGAATGCGATCACTTCCCATGGCATGGTTTTGTGCCATTGTAAGGAAATTGCGTACCCCATCAGCGTAAGCAGGTGATAAAAGTCTATCACCCAAGGTCATCCAGCTTTTGTCCATCTAATAAAAAGAATAATGAATGAGTGGGTATGATATTGAAGTTATAATTATCATAAGGTAGGGCGGAGAAATAACTAGCATGTGGAGAATAACTGGTTAGGGGGATAATAAGACAGTAGCACAAACTCTGTGAAAAACCTTTTCACAGAACTACATGTGTGACTCTTAGCATGAGCAGAATATATACTTTCAAAAAGAGCATCAGTTATAAGGTAAGTACAGAAGTTATAAATTAATAGGATCATGATGCAGAATGGGTGAAGTTGAGAATTTGTGAATGACCAATAACATATTTGTTAAATGCTTGCTCCAGGAATTGTGAGCTTCTATCAATGGTCATTGTATGTGTAGAAGGGGTAAGGGATTGAGTGGTTGGCTGAGTTGTGTTACTTGTTTCTAAGGAAAGTAAGAGCAAAGATGACACACTTATCTATCCCAAACTAATTAGCTCAGCATACCCAAATAAGTGGTTGTCATCCAATTCCGTATGGAATGTGTATTAGAACAAAGCCAATCGGTTACCTATGAGAATTAGATACCCAATGAGGAGGGTAAAGAATAAGTTTCATATTATTTTTCCAGAGTTGGTAAAAAAGCTATAATTCTATGAATACACATTGTGCCAACCAGGATAAATTAAGTGAATACTTAAAAGTGGTACTAAGAAGAGTATGTTGACACATTTGAGGATAATAATGAAATCTATGGTGAGGGCCTAGCTTAATATACAGCTCATTTTATGTTAAAACCTTCACATCTAGGAAGGGTAAGAATCTATTAGATTATAATGGAGTTTCTAATAATATCAAAGAAAACTCTAGAGCTTATAGTAGAGAAAAGAGCTAAGTTAAGAAATACACTAGGGTCTCGAAGCACAAGATACCTTAGGATATACAATGTCGTGAGTGCCATGGTCTTACAAAAAATTCACATTGACTGCCCTAATTAGAAGAGAACCTAAGATGGAAAGTGGGTCAGCTCATCCTTGAGTAATCACAGTTTGAGTAAACACTCTATTACTGTGTCTTTGTGAGCTGGATGGAAAAAATGTTAATTCCATGACCTTTGCAGTTATCTATTGGAGATAACTGTGATTCTAGTTGTAAGAATATGAAAGGCTGATTTGAAGCTAGCATATGAAAGTCTCTATGAGGGACGGGTCACGCAAGAAAAATATCAATATTGCAAATCTTAAGAAGCTAGAGTAATGTAAGGGGAGGAAAAAAATACATCACCTGGATTATTTATATGTTGCTTGTGAAAACATAAAATCTGATATTTCTATGTTCATTGGAACAAAGATAAATCGGTTGACGAGAAAGTAATTGTACAAGCACAGTAAAATTCGGCTAATCAGATTTTCTAGTAATACACTTAATATATATTGTTCTCGGAAATCACCATCAACAAGTAGTCAATCTGGTTTTTGTTTATGTGACTGATTGTACACATAGTTTTGGTGCATTTTGCATGAATTTATATATCTATGGATAACACCAACAAAGTTAATATTTCCAAGCCATATGTACCACATCCTCCCAAGATACCTAGCTAATAAACTGATTGTGTAACTAGTTGCCATCTTTATTGTAAGATTGGGTATATTTGAGCTAATTTAAAGGTTGAACCCCCAAGGACACTTGAGAAAATGCCCTAATTATTAAATAATGAGTTGAGTTTAGTCAAGAATATGAGTGACACATTTAATAGATTTCATGACATATCGTAAAACTTATCTCGAACTCCAAAACCTGCACATATATTACTTCAGAGAATTTGAGTTCCTAAAGTTGATGTCATTCTCCCGTCAAAGAAAGTGGTAATGGTCTTACGTACCTAGTATTAGGGAGACACCACATGCCTAGGAGTACTCTTACTGCTTGATCATATATCCTAGTGCAGCATATAAGTTTTTAGATTGTGTGGTTAATTTTTCTTGTTTTATGTTTATAGTGCGTATTTTGGCTTATTGAACTTTTGAATTCACAGTTACATTCACTTCTTTTCCATATACAAAAATAAAAAGAATGCCATTGAAAAGTGAAAGTTTGACTTCATATAATATTTTTGTATATGAATATAATATCATTAGTGGGATTAATAGAGATACACTCAGTTAATCCTCTAACATGAAAAGGGTGTCATGTTACAAATATATCAAATTTGTGAATTACACCTAATTGACATTGCAGAGTTTCGAGTCTGAACCACACAATTTTTTCAGAGTTTAGACAGCATAGGGCAAGTTTAGGAGTCTCTGTAATATGGATTAATCCCTTCCCCAAACCCAATTAGATAATGATCATGCATATCCACAACTCCACAAATCTTCAAACTGAAAACAGTAACTTTTTATTATGAAAGTAGCATTTATGAAAGTAAACAAGTACTAATCAGAATTTTCTTAGTCTACGCTTAATGTTTCCTTACAATGTCAGGTGCATGCCTGCTTGCCTTCACCATCAAAAACCTACTTTGGGCTGGAAGTATATTTCTGTTCATTCATTTAGTACGCCTAGTAATTTTCTCTAAGGTGCTTCATTTTCAGGAAATAAATAATGTGCTGACTCAAAACTCTTTTTCATATGAAATGAGAAAATTATGGTTTTCCATCAACCTTTTCATGCCATTTTCCTAAACTCCAAACTGGACACTGTCATCGTCTCCTTCACTTTCACAGTCACCTTTTCCTACTTTTATTTTTACTTTAAAGCATTTTCCTTTCGCATGGCCCACAACTCAAGTTTGGTACAAAGGTTAGTTCTTATGATTTGGTCCAAAGCAGCTCATATATATTCTATTTTTCTCTTCTTTGACACTTTCTAGCAGCAACATATAGGTCGATGCTAGTATATATGCTACTCTAACAACGACATGGCAAGTACAATGCTAGTATATATGCTACTCGACATACTGTCTAATTAAGTACTTGATCTCTTGGTTAGCATAAATGCAAATCATATTTTATAACCCCTAAATGCCAACAACTTAAAAAAATATAATGAATAATGAGACTACTAAATTCCAAACGTACAAGTCTTGCACAGATTTTATATTAAAAAGAAGTAGACTCAAGCAGAAAAAATCTATATGAAATTTACTTTCTTTGTAGGGTCTGGTATTTTACAAATGGCTGGTGACATGTTTGTGCATTTAGTGCTTGTTCCTACCATTACTAAAATATAATTGCCCACTGAAAATCCTATATCTGCTAGGTGTTAGCTCCTGACATGGGTCCCGACAGAATTTTTTCATAAGGAGTAAGCTGCATGCTCCACTTTACAAAGGTTAAAATCTTAGTTGTAAAGTATGAAAGAGGCATCAATAGGCGATCTGCCTGTCTTCTGCTACATGATTTCCCAATAATTAATTTCTCAGTCCATGGGCTCTGGTTATCTCGAATAGAATAAGATACAAGAGATTTCTAACATTCACTAATAGTTTTTGGGGATTAATTCAGCTTAAGATTTGAAAGTCAAAATTATTTTTCATTAATTTTAATAGTATGAATTTGGCACAGAAATTTGTTTATCAAATTTGATAGCTTTCAAGATGGCACCATTGAGAGACCGCATTACCACAACAAAAGTTCAGAAGTTCACTTGCCCAATGTGGTGAGAATGTAAAAGAACACAATAATATCAACAGCCATTTTCGAAAGAAAGAAGTACAGAATGGTGAAGAAGAGGGTGGTTGATTAAAAGATAGGAATCAAAAGCAGATGAAGGGTAGATAAGAATCACGAGGAAATAGCAACATTATTAATGTAAGGAAAGAGTACGATTTCCATTTACTATATTATTATTATTATTATTATTATTGTAATAATGAAAGCATGAATGCTAAAATCAAGGATGCAAGAGGAGAGCATGTGGAACACAGCCGAACAAAAAGCCACTGGATATATAGACAACACAATGTGTATAGAAAGAAAATAAAATAAAAAATCGTATAACGTGCAAAAGGTTTAAACCCCATTTGCAGTCGACATTTGCAGTTCTCCATTTTTGGGGATTAATTCAGCTTACACTTACTCAAATGCTTGCAGCTACAATAGAAAAAATTGGTACTTTAAAACTGATCAAGTAACTACATATAACAGCATTAACGGAAAAGGGTCATGCTTGTTTAGAAAATGCTCTGTTTTTCCAAACACTGGGAAGTTCAAATGGGTTAGTGTTATGATACTACCTCCAAATTTAGAACACCCGGTACAGGAAAAAAACTAAAATTCGTGCGAAAGGAAGAAGATGGGGGAGCATGGAAAAAATGTAGTGTGCAAACAAACAGGCAAACTGTGAAAAACAACAATTAAGGCATGAAGGGGGAGCGACTATCATCAATAAAGGGAGAAGAAAACATTATACCAGCTCAAACAAAGCCTGCCCTGAAAATGTC
The DNA here is from genome assembly GCF_018687715.1 of Carya illinoinensis. Lineage (NCBI taxonomy): Eukaryota > Viridiplantae > Streptophyta > Magnoliopsida > Fagales > Juglandaceae > Carya > Carya illinoinensis. Next base: position 36,243,414 of record NC_056758.1, read on the forward strand.
TGCTCTTGTCGATTCGCCAAGAGGAACCCAACACAGTGAGAAACCAGGCCGAATATACTAGCAATTTCTCTTCCAAACTCGCCGATGGGTCTGAACTACTTGAAGGCAAACTTAGAAAGCCACCGATAAACACTAACTAGGGGGAGAAGGGGGTGGAATAAGAGACTCTGAAAAGGAAAATCGCCTCGTGTACGTGTGTGCGTTGTGAAATCTTCAAGCCGAATGGTTAAACCAAGGAAAATGGAGGGGATTTGCAGAAGGTAATTACCGAAGGTTTTGCAGATGATGGGTAGGGAGTATGGTTTCACCGAAGAGGAGTCGGGGGAATGATTTGGGAACTCCGGTACTGTTTGGGGCAAAAGTGTTGGGGGGAAATAAAGCAAACTTAGCTTATTTTCGCGCCTGACTTTATCCCAACGTATAATGTAGTGCTATAACAAGTTTTTTTTATTTGCAGCGCCATTAGTTGCCGAGACTATAGAAAAAATCGCTGCAATAAAAGTTCTAACCTCTCCCGCTCCCGAACGTTTTAATTAGCGTTGAATATATTGAGCGATGACAAAATCGCTGAAAATAATTATCATATGCAGCGAATTTATTCCCAGCAATTAAAAAAACGCTGAGAAAAGTGTATTTTCTTGTAGTGAAAGGGGAGAGTTAGAAACTAATTCTTCTATTTAAAGACGAGGCCGTATACCATCTGCTTTAAAGGACGATGGCTCTTTACTTTAAATTTTAATAAGCAACGTACGTGCTAATTAAAAGTAGAGACAGTTAAACAAAGGAGATTGGTCAGAAGAGATCAGAATCAAACAATAAGCAATAGAGTTGTGACAAACTTTAAGACAATTTAAAAGAAAACCCAATGCTTGACACAAGTCCCATCATCGATCTAGCCCTCATGATCATCAGCTCATGATCATGATCGGACTAATCATCAAGAATCCTTATGCTTGAAATGTTTGAAAACCCACACCCAAACCGCCCAAAATCTTTCTTATCGATCCACATGGCTTGCTAGATTTGCGCAACATCGATCATTTTTTCCTAACTTTACTGTTGCATCTCGATGTTCAATTGCCCCCACCACCGCGCCAACCGGCCTCTAAACAAAAGTCTCCCACTTATGATGTTATGACACTCACAGACGCCATCTTGCAGTAACCTCGTCAGTTTTTGGGACGTTTTTCTTCCTCAATAATCATGAGGCTGTTAAGCACGGGTGCTTATAAAGGGTAATTTCAAGGAATGTCCGAACGGCCGTGTCCACATGCATTAAGACGAGTACAGTACGTCTGCACTGAGCCACACATGTGGCAATATCTTCATTTTAACTTTAACATTACAGAGCTATTATAATAAGCTTCAAAGCCGTTTATGCATCGTATCATGTTTCCTTATGTACAAAACTTTGCATTGGTCTAGACTCAAAGCTAAACCGCTGCTGTATATAATGTCAGAAGTTTTTTAGGGATTTGTTGACCGCTGCAATAATAAAGACTTCCGAAGACGATATAATTCAACGGTACGTGATCGTCGCAAGATCTATGGAGGTAAGAGTTGTAGAAAGAGAGTGACAGCATAGAGAGAATGAGATTCAGGTGTTGTGTTGAGCGTGAGATTTTGTAGATCCGCTCTCAAAGTCCATAAAACACAACCAGTATGGTCCAAAAATAGAGATGGATGTTGAAATGAACTGACACAGAACATATAGGGAGGAAGTGAGCTTAATTTAAGCCCCGCGTTGGGCAAAGAAAATTAAGAATATTGGGCCCGCAGCCACGACGCGATGAGTATGATCAGAAAAATAAAACGATATACGTAACTTTTTAGCCGCGATGTTATTAAAAAACCACTGTAATAGAGATTTCTATAATGGAGGGTCGCAAACGCCAAAGCCTCGGGTACGTACAACTGATACATGACGTAATTCTTCTTATCGCTACCAGAAAGACGTACAGTCACGACTCACGAAAAACGTCATCTCATGGTGCAAGGTCCCCCACAACATATATATATATATAAATCTAATTATAAGGTTAATTATATATTAATATATGTATTAATTTATTATGATTAAATAAAAAATAAATTTTATTAAAAATAATATTAATTTAAAATTTAAATATAAAAAAATTAATATTAATATATAAATTAATATGCGACTTTATTTATATATAATAAAACTATATATATATATATATGTACGTACCTATGAATGCAAGAAGTCTATAATGGGGCATGGTATGGCAATTCCTATTACGCTTATCTCAAAACAGATGGATGCATAATGATGTGACACGCTACAACGTCTGTATTAATTAAAGTGATCCTAAGATGTCATTCCAAATATTAGGTCTAGGTCGTTTTCAATCTCTTCATGATTCCACTTACTACACAAAGTGGAGAGCATTATAATTTATAACCTAACGTGGCCCTAAGATAGATCAGGAAAACTGGCCGGCCAATTGTAAAGAACCACTAGAAAGTTCGGTTTGAGTTTCTAGCAAGAGTTCTGAATGAATCCGGCCCTTCGAAATTATAAATAAGAATAGCAGCTGGTTGCTGGTTCTAGCTAAATTCTTACAGGGTAAAGGCATGCTTTTTTCTCACATGGTGAAGGCAACCACAGCAGCCTAGAGCACTATAGTTTTCAATGTAGAGCACGATCGATGATCCCCTGCAATTTGCTGCTAAAGAATTCTTGGTTGAATAATTACTTTTGAGCAAAAGTCAATAACACTTCCTTACGTATCATGTAACACCAGAAACTGACTGATCGAAAGACCGATGTTACAAGAGCCAGCCAGCTCTTGATCACGCTTAATTAGATATGTATAATTGGATGGTGAAACAAAAGACTAAACGCTGCCTGTCCAGAGACCTCGATCGATCAATCTATTCAGGTAGGTATTTTCAGAAAAATTAATTTAAAACCAACAGACTGAATTTATGTACCTGATCATTAAATTAAGATTGCGAAAGTGAAATGCATGAACACGTACGCATGTTATAACTAATTCTTTTTTTATTTTATCCGAGAGGAAACAAAAGGGTTTCTTTATATGTATTTAACATAGAACATATTATATACTATATATCCATTAAAAATAAAAAATAAAAATAAGAGCGGTGTGTTGTGTGGAATGCATGATAAATAGTAAAGCTTAACTTGATATCAAAATTCAGAGACATAAAACGAGATTGGCAATAATGAGGCTAATTATGACCATTACTTTTGAAGATTTGATATCTAGATTCATAATAACGCCATGGCGCCCACACAACGATAGTGATTATAATGTAGTCATGACAATCATTCTTCCAGATTTGCATGTGTTTCTTTAAAATTTCTGTTCCAACTCTAAGAGCATGTTTTGTTACAATAAAATGTTGGAAATTATAAACGTTTTGAGAATTTCAAGAACTAGTTTGAGATTATGTTTTGTGAAAGGAAAGAGAAATTTTTAAATAAAAATATTTTATTCTAAAAACAGAAATATGTATTAATTAAGTGTGTCTCGTAATATTTTGTTTGTTTTCATAACTATTTTCATCTCATCTAATCATTATAAATTTTTCAAATTTTCACATAAAATAAAATAAACAATTCAACTTTTTCAAATCCCAAAACAAAAACAATATTAAAAAAATATATTCTAACATTCATATTTTATTCAACTTTCAACTTTTATCTCAACTCGTCTCATTTCATCTGCAAAACAAACGAGACATTAATGAATGCTGCTTTCAAATTTTAGTAATTATACCTATAACAAAAAATGATATAATGATCACCTGAATGATCACTACTCTTTCACTTTAAGCTTTATAATTTGGAAAAAAAAAAAAAAAAAAAAAAAGGCATGATCATCTCATTTGATTTCATTTCAACTTTTTGCTTGTTTTGTTTTAAAAGCTATGAAAATTAAGAAAAGACGTATGGGTGGGGAAGGCTCCTTATCTCGCGCTTGTCGTTGTGATTTTAATTAGCTTGATAAGTACTGCAGTTTACACTCTAATCTTGATTAAAAAAAACTATTAAAATTGGAATTAATTTAAGTATCTGAAAACGGATTTTAATTTCCTTAAAGATATGTGGGGCTCCAATAATTACTAATTAGGTGCCTGCAGTTCTCTACCCCTAACTGGAAATTTTGACAATACTGGTAAAATAAATAATTAAATAGATCTACGAATTAATTTGGAAGAGGGGGAAAGAAACGTAAGAGTGTTAGGATTGAACTTGGGTTTGCATTCCCAGGGGGGGCTTATTGTAGCAATTCAAGGCCCAATAACAGGGCATTCGGGACGAATTTATACAGGCCTCTTTGATTTTTGGGAGGCCCATGCCAGTAGCATCTCATTTAGAACAATCACCATAGGAACTTAGTTAGAGGGTGGAAAACCGGAGTTTATAGCAAACAAAAGTAATGATATGACACCTAGTTTACTATCTTTCCACTGCCTAATTCGTCTATAAAAGAAGGAACTGGACGTTATTGAACCATTGATACATGCAAATGATACTCTACTTAAAACATTAATTTCTCCAAAACAGTAAAGGACAGGATACAGATCATTAGGAAGAAAACGGTAGAAACGGATTGAAGATGTTGGAACAACGTAGCTCTGCCACTAGCTTGAAGTATAGGACCTCATAAAATTTCTAAGAAATTATGTCCAGTTACTCTTTTGAATATCATATTCAAATATAACTTGAGTGCGCTAAAGATCTGTGACTTGATTGTCATTACTCCCAAGCCTCCAGAATGGAAGTCTTGGGATTAAAACCTCCTTCCCAAATGTATCAATATAAATATATATATATATATATATCATGAGCACGCGAATAATGGGACCTTTCATTTTAAAACTTAAATCAATGTACTAGAAATGAGATATATAATAATGTTTTTATCTTCATTATTTATTTACCCATTTTCTGTTGAAACAACGTACATAAGTTACATAGGCAGCTCGCTTCATGCATGGGGCCTTTCATATACAATCATTGTCTCATCGAATGATCATTGTATCCTCAAGCTGGTAGACAAATCTCAATATTCGGTGCAGTAGAGCCTTATCCAAAATAAGCCTTTTCTGTGTTAGTAGTCAGGTAAATGCTGTTGAAAGTAATAAAATATCTTAGCATTTTCCCGGATCCTTTTTGGAAATCCCTCGGCTTCTTCCTTTTGTTGCATAAAAGCTCCTTGTTGAGTTTTTTCCAAAAAGTAGGATAATTCTTGGTCATATCAAAAGATTCCCACCAATTAACAATTAAAAACGATCCTGTTATACAAATGAGACCTCCCATGAGAACAAAAATAATAAGATCATAAAAGTTTTATGGGACAGGATTGTGACATTACACTCAGAAAAGAAAGGCAAGCATAATACAATATCCTCAGAATCATCAGTATATTATTAATTTTTTTTCCCTTATATTTGAGAACTACGATACATATATTAAGTATTGCTGCCTTTAAGGTGGCTGGCCTGCTGGTTCTGGAATCTGAACACTTCAGGATAACATGATGTAATTTGAAGTTTTGAACTATGCGTGCATATGACATACTATCCGGATATCACCTGTACGTACTTCCCTATACTAAACAGAAACCGTAAGTGGCAATCTGTCTGCATGAATGAATGTGTTCCTTGCCAAGGACAGTGTGTGTATAGACATAATGATGTATTTGTACTTTCTGGGGACTGCCACCGCCGGAGATTTAATGATTTGTGGTATTCTGTTACTTAGAAAGCATCATTATTAGTCAAGCAGCAGTAAATACATGACAGTGTGATCTCGATTTCAGAACCCTGAGAGGTGGACCTAATAATTAATTTAGTAAATAATTATTTTCTTTATGCAAACATATATTTTGCTAATATAAAATATTATGATGTAATTCGACATATGAATATCTTTATGATATGTTACTTTTTTCTTTTTTTATGGGCTAGCTATTATAGATTTTCTAGGGATTTTAGGGTTATGTCATTTTTTTTGGGCTTGAATATATATAATTTTTTAAATCTTTTTCATGGATAAAGGGGGATCAAGGAATAAATGTAGTGGATCAGCAAGATGTGAAGAAATAGACTTGACACGCTTGGCAAAGCCATTAGAAAATACAACGCTGTTAATGTTGGTCATGATCAGGATTGTGATGCTCATTGAAGACTTCACTTGACCTTACTGCATCTTACTGATCATCCATTGCATAATATGTGCATTATTAAGCCTACTCATGACTCCCTATAATATAAATAAAAATATATAAAAGACTATCTATCTATGGTCATGTATTGATCAAACATCTTCTTCATGTACTACAAGATGGAGACTTCCAATCTTAATGTTGTGAAAGCCGATTATAAAAAAGTGAATAAATACGAAATGAATAAAAAATATATATTAATTTTTTAATAATAAATTATATTACTTTTTAAAACGACTATATACGCTTGTAAGACCGTATATATATATATAATATTAACCATATATATATATATTATACATGCTCTGAATATGAATGCAAAACTAGCCTTTTGGCAGTTCCAGCTGTCTAGTCGAAAAGAACCATTTTTACCCTAAAGCAAAATAAACCGCTTTTGGTCCAACCAGGCTGCTGTTTAATGTTTACTCTGAATGCTTCTGAAGCAGTGAAACTTCTTGGAGAAACCTTGAAATTCTGTGCCATCAAATCATTTCTGAGTGCGCTTTCTGGTTCAAATTCCTGAACTCCTAAGTGGCGACCTTAATCATTTTGCTTTAATTACCATATAGTGGCTGAAAATCATGGATTATAGCTTTAGGCTTTAGCCACATATACAAAGGAAAAACCATGACCGACTCCCACCATAATAACTTGCCGTGTATGTTCCATCGCCTTGTACTGATGTTATAATCAGAGAAGATTTAAAGGCGACAGTTATATTTTTTCCTTTTGACATATTTTAGCAAACTATATATGATTACTAGGAAATTTAAGAAGAACAGGATGGAACTTGGTTCGTGGTGGAGCCGAAGCACTAATTACTCTTGAGACAGCTTAAAAAAAGCATAGGTGTGAAGTCATGTCCCAGATGATCTCAAAACATTCTCACCTTCATTATGGCGATTGAATGTAGAAAAAGCAGTTTCATTAATTAATAGACATCTTCACTTTTTAGGTAAAATTTACATAGATCATGATAGCTCTCAAGGAATAGAAATCTCTTATTCAAACGTTGATCGGGGAAAAGAAAAAAGAACAAAAAAAGATGAAAACTTGACCATCTCACTGGGCAAACCTCATTGAAAATACAGAGATTTGAAAACCAATCTCTAAGAATTTTAACCACAATTCCTTTTTCTCTTCCTGTCTTTGATCATTAAAGACATCTTCCTCCATATCCTGCATTTTTGAACAATGTTTGTTTTATGTCTTCAGAACTTAGTAGGGTTCTCTGGTCCATATCCTATAAGTTCAGGATTGAAGACAGTATATAAGATCACTTGTTCAACAAATTGATTAAAAAAATACAAAAACTCCCACCACAGGGAAATTGCCAGATAATTAAATTTGGTACCTCCGAGCAAGAAGCTTGCATTGCAAAGTCATTGAAACAGCTAATGACACATTGTTGAATCTCAAGGCCTAATGCTTCTAACGTATTCACTGTTGATAGCAGCAGCCCTGGCTTCCCTGCACAGCAAATCTCAATCCTTGTATCCGCATTCCCCCTCTCCACATCGAACTGCCAAGGCAACGCGTGGGAATTACACATTCAGAATTTTGGTGAGTAATTCATGTTTGATTTCAATTTTGAGGATCTTGCTGAGTAGAGCGAGCAGAGTTCTTACCTTCGGTGAATTTCTAACCGAGACTTCATTTGGTTTTACATTCTTGAAAATGCCCGTAATGTTTGAACTCCCTTGATCAATTTCTAGCTGCAAACTGTTGATTTTCTCTAGGAGTTCTTTCATGTACTCTATAGTATCTCCAAGTATAGACGTCCTGTCCATCTTTCAATTCAATACAAACAAAGTACATCAGATTCCATATAATATGAACCACTCATTCTTAGAATGTTGTAATCCAAGTAATTAGAAATGAGTCTCGCTGCTTTACCTTGCTTATCTTTGGGACAATGGATCTTAACATTGAGAGGCGATCATTCAATCGCTTTCTTCTTCTTCTCTCAGCCATAAGATTCTTTGATGGCTGGCCCTGCAGCTTCTTAGCTGGATTCTTTACTTCTAGGCAATTACCGATGTTGATAACCGGGACTTCTGGGGACTGGATTGGCTCAGCTTTGCAGGAAGCTTGCACCTCAAGATTGTGAATTTCGTCCCCAAGTATACCCAGCTCTTCTTCCATCATGGAAAATGGATAGTCTTCTTGCATAGGAAAAGGCGGTGTGTCCAGCGTGTTAAGTGATGAATCAGTTAGCTGTGAAGCTGAGAATGCATTGCCAAATGGGCAATAGACTTCATTGAAAGTGTAGGAGGAGGTATCTACGTTTTGTTCAAGCTGCGGAGAGAATCCTTCGCAGCAAGAGTTTGGAAAAACCATGGCTGGGTTTTGCTCAAAGCAATCAAAAGTCCAGCCATTAGAAAAGAACTCATTCATTGGTGTTGGAATGGTTCCCGAAGTGTCTACTCTTAGAGCAAGTAATTCCTCTAAGAAGCCATGCCCATTGAGCTCCATATCCCTTCGATCTCTTGCTCTCTGTGTCTATGTGTGTTTGTGCGTGTGCGCGCCTCTCTTGGGAACGTTAATACCTTGATAATATGATGTTGCACCGAGTGGAAGAATATATAGGAGCACAAAACAATAGGCTTATACTTGACCATTATATAATATTGCATTATAGTATGTGTTATGTTGTATCTATTTGCACCTAAAACCTAAGATTGAAATGGAATCTGCTTTTTCCACTCTCTCTCTCTCTCTCTCTCTCTCTCTCTCTCTCTCTCTCTCTCTCTCTCTCTCTCTATGTGGGGGATGGAGAGTGATGATTTCATGTCTTTTTCACCGAAATCTCTGAAATCGTACAAACTTGATATTTAATTGCATATTCAAAAAACTTTGACCCAAGCACCTGTCTGAACCGAAAAGGATCCAGTTATCATCATAGAGATCCAGTTAGACACTGTCAGGTTCTTTGTATGCTTAAGCTCTGTAATATTAATTGGCCATGAACAGAAAAGGAAAAAAATAAATAAAAAGCAAACAAACAAATTACCCCCCCCCCCCCCCCCCCCCCCCCCCCCCCTCCCTCTTCCTATCTCTCTGTGTAAGAAAATTGCTGAGTTGGGTCCCATTCCATATAATGCCTCCAAAATTGAGCTTAGCTCACAAGTTCAAATGAGTTGGTGGGCCTGTTTTGTTCCTACTACGTTTTCCTCATTTACTAACCCCATGTTTTTTTTTTTTTCCATCACAAAAGAAAAAAAAAAGGTAACGGTACTAGTTCTGTCTTTGATTTTTTTAACTATATATTAAATATATCTATATACAGATTTATACCAGTTGCAATTTTTCTTTTATATTCTCTTCGGGAATCAAGAGGAGATATTGATCATACCCGGCCTATTTTAATTTATGTTTTCTCCCCGGCCCTCACCTGGCGCGCGCCACTTATATATAACAATGAAATATACAGGCTAGGAATATTAGTATTTATATATCTCATTCCAGAACAACATTCACAGTAGTAAACTTAAAACTAGCTATCTGTTAACGTAGAATCAATTTGGTGTGGTCAGAGAGGTACGTACAACATTAATCTGATCTAAGTGCGAATGTTTGGTCGAATATGCAGGCAGCTTATAATAAACCACGATCAGGAGCATTTTGTAGTACTTCCATCGACATGTATATCATGAGTTAATACATGAGTCCATTTCCCGTAAATACCAATTAGATGACCTTATTTTTAATGCATGCAGTTCATAAGCTTTGTCATTACCATTATATATATAGTACTTAATAATTATGATTTCATGCCAATATTACTATAATTTGTGCATTTATTTTTGCCGGTAGGTAAGGTCGAATATTAAAATAAAAGCTATGTTTTTTAAGGTCGCGACATGGAGCCCCAACCAAATGGAGTACTGTACAGGTTTGACTCCTCAGCACTTATAATGTATGTCTCTAATAATCGTATGATCATATGTATGTTTGTCCGTACTCACAAGTCTATGTCGGGACACAGGAAAAAAGAAAAACATTCACAGAAGAATATATTATTTTTTTTCATACGAAAAAACCATCAAATAGTTTTTTTTTGGATATATATAGCTAGTAAATATATAATGGAATGCAACCTTTTCTTATCTAATTTCATACCGTATATACAACTCTGAAATATTTTTATACTACTAAATTTGTGTTATTCTATTAACCATAATTAACCCTAGCTATTGATCTGACATTGTCCACCTCGATCCGAAATCATGTGCTGGTTACTGTTCCTTTTGGGACTGATCGATCTATAAGAGGGATAGATACCATGCACACTAGCCGATGACAAGGGCTATTTTTGGTTCCTGAATCTTTTAGTAAAATATGATTCGTGGTAACGTGTGTATTATATATATATATATATATATATATATATATATATATTTATATATGCTACGCGAATAGATTTGAAAGCTGGTTCAGTGCTTAAACCAGGAACTTGTTAGCTTTTGGATCAACTTGAACGTGAAGGAGACTGATCATCATTAGGAATGAAATATATATATATATATTTATAGGTTAAATATTTGTATTTAGAACATTATATATAGCCGTGAACCCAAGCCCTAGTATTATGAATCTGACCCACACGCATGCTATACCATCGATCGAGTAAATGTGTGTGTGTGTGTGTATATATAAGCATGAATTAGCAATATAAGGAAGAAAACTCCTCACACACGTGGGATTGAATCTACTTACCTTGTGTCTGAGTGTCAAAGGCGCACATCATGAATGAACATGGTGTTGTCTGGCGACACATTTGTCCTTTACATTGATCCGAAGCTGGTACGTGTTGTTTTGCATATATGAACCACTAAGCTTAAAGAAAAAGAAAATATGCTATTAAATAAAATAATATAGATCATGATCAAGAAAATATGTAGGGATTGATTTGGAAATAATTACTTGGATGTACTGTGGGGATAAGGTGGTGTGACTTAACTGGCTGTCTTGCATTTTTTTTCTCAGCAGCCACTGGCGAATTCTATGCACGAAATGATTAAGCATGGAAGTCGATGATTATCATTACATTATTTAACTATAAAAATAACATTTATAACATAGTTTCATAATTAAAAAGTTACTGATCTATATATGAGGAAAACCCACTAATTCATGTGTCTCGCTCGCCATAATGAGCTCTCTTAGAATTTTTAAGGATGTGTCGACCATAGAATAATTAATTAATTATATCATACGTGTTGGAACATTATAAGCAAATTGTGTATTTACGACTAATTAATTTTAACGAAATGACTATTTTCAATTAAAATTGATTACAAATAATCTTTTAATTATAATAAATTGATAACAAAAATTCATTTTTTTGATAGTGAAAGTTACCAATTTATCATCGCATATAGTAAATTAATTAATGGTAAATATATCCTTTCTTCCTCGCTCAATGTTTGGATTCAGATCGATCGACGATCGTCCAATTTACCATTTCTTTCTAGATCATATATACGTCTTTGTAAATTTTAAAGGTCTTCGGTATGACTGCACTCATGGAAGTCGAATCTGGCCGTACGTACTGTAGCTATATAAAAAAATAAAAATAAGTAGTCCAGTTTTTATGTGCCTCGACAGGACATGAATATTTAAGACACATACATACGAACTCTAGAATGATCTTTGGTACCAAACAGCTAGTTGTTGATCATGAGCACTCCATCGATCGTAATTGTTTTTATTTTTGTTTTCACTTTTGTTGAGCTAATTAAGGTAATGTTCTACTGATGTGTTGGGGGTGCCGTTTGGTTTAAATGAGGGAGACTTTTAACTACAGTTTTTTTTTTATTATTATTTTTTTAAAAAGGATAAAAAGTATTAAAAACAAAAGAACGTGTGAAAACTATGTGGTACAGCTACTTTTCTTTTTAATTTGTTTTCCTTTAAGCGACACAGCTAAAGCACGTGAATTTTTCTTCACGGCGTACGTGTCGATCATAGGGCGCAGCACTGGAATCTCCTCGTAAAATCGCGAGGACGAATTCTTCCTAAACGCGTGCACCTCGTTAATTTCGGGATTGTGTTGGGTTGGTACGTGGACCAAAACTTTTTTTTTTTTTTTCGAAAAAAAAAAACAAAACAAAAAATACTAAACGGCGAGCTACGGAAACGGGAAACGTCAGACCCGAAAGCCAACCTTGCTTTGACGTAAACTGAGAACCACACACTACCCAACACAACTTGCATGTTTACAATCTATATTTTGCATCAACCAACATGCTGCGTAAATTTTTTGTGATCATTTATTTATTTATTTTATATAATTTTTAGCGATCGAGATACTTATAAAAATTGGCTACGGACATCTCTTTCTTTCTTTCTTTCTTTCTTTTTTACAAAAAAGAAAAAAAAAGAAAGATACATACATATATATAATGCACAGATTTTCTTCATGAAAGGCTAGCTGCATTAATTGTTTTGGTCCAATTCTAAAATATTTTTCTCTTCTTTAATATATATAATCTCTCTCTCTCTCTCTCTCTCTCTCTCTCTCTCTCTCAAATAATGATAGCTGTAAATCTGTCAATGTTAGTACTGTGGGTCAACTTTATTAGCCTTATTTTTCCTTATTCAATTGCCCAAAAGAACTTCATTCTTGTTTGCTCTCCTAGAAAACTTCTTCCGTTTCATGATGGTGGTAAGTTTCTGATTAATTTTCATAAATGATGGAAAAGAATATGTCTCATAAACATATATATATATATATATATATATATATAAATTTGTTGGCTTTTTTTTTTAAAAAAAAATTAAATTTTTATTTTTGCATCTCTGTGGGCGATTAAATTCAAAACCTACTCGGTTCATGTGTTATATGCTAGAACCTAGATATATAGTACTTTTGTATTCTTGTTTTATTTCATCCCTTACATATATATATATATATATATATATATCAACAACCCTATTTTGTCTTCTTTTCCTCCAACTAGACTCATTTTTTTCTATTTTCGATCCCTTGATTTGGAACTCAATATTCTATATATATATATATATATATTGATCACAATATTGTTAAGTATTAACATCCTACAACTTGTCTCAGTTTCTCTAATTTTCCAATATGTTTTTCTCAGCATATATTTTCCTCAATAAGAAAATAAATATTCTACACTCTCGACATCAATTAAATATTAACGACCTGCAACTTGAGTTTATATTAGGGTATCTTTATCTCGTTTAAGCAGACAAATACATTTGGTGGAAAAAACCCTAACTGAACATTCAATATACTCTACCGACAGTTACAACTCTTGGCTCAATAAATGTATGGGAGCATAACAACTGGAACTCCCATATGACTATAAATATTATTTATAAGTAAAATAAATGTAACAATTTTCAGGATAAATGATTCGTTATCTTCATATATATATATACATATATATTAATAGAGTACTGTTATATATATAAAAAAATTATATAAAAGTAATTTCATAAATTGATTTAGTTTCATCTAATCTATTAAATTTATTTTAAAAATAATAAAAATAATTTTATAATTTGACGAATCACATCAAATCATATAAATTTATAACATTATTTTTATATAATCATTTTATAATTAGATTATTTTTCATATTAATATATTTGTGTTTTATATACTTAATATATATATATATATGTGTGTGTGAGAGACTTTGTATACACATATACACGTACACATCGGCGTACGTGTACGTCGATCTCATTTTATAGCCAGTACTATATATGTGTGGATGCGAACTAGGTCAGATATTGGCAATCCCCGATGGTGATTAGCATGAAAGAGAGAAATCAGAAGCTAATTAAAGACAAAGGACGTGACAGACCACGAGAATCACAGGCTAGTTGGGACAATCGGTGGTGTGAGAAAACCGCGGTGGGTTCTCCCTACCCCCCCGACACACAGCGGTTTCTCAAAAGCAGTTTTCTTCCCTTCTGTCTCTCTCTCTCTCTCTGTCTCGAACGCGCGTAATACAGCTTGCCAGCCCACAATATCTAAATATGAGGTATTAGGGTTATCTCCAAAACCGCTGTTATATCTCTCTCTCTTCAAATTTGTCAGCTAATGCTTTGTTTGATAGCTATCACCGTTAAAAGTAGGGGGTCCAAAATCCACAGTAGGAAACAGTGCTGCTGAAAACAGCCTTTTCTTCTTCGTAGAAGAGTAGGTCTTCATTTTTACCTTTTTAAGACAGACCTCGCTCGTATCGTACGTGTATGAGTGTAATATTTTATCAGTGACCCATGTGAGAGGTCGAGTACCCTTTTTCTGATCTCCTCCTCTTCTCTCTACCTTCTCCTTCTTCTCCCTGCGCTAAAGTCGCTGCTGGTATTGGCCTATCCCGTACGTAGTACCTCTATTGCTTGGAAGAAAGGAAAATGTGAGGCATGCCCAAAGGGACACATGCAGCTCCTCACAAGTCTTTTCCTAATCAGCAATAAAACGGGATGGCAACCCCACACACTCCCATTCATCAAAAGACGTGTAAAAGGTCCAATATAGCACCCCCAATAATAAGAGAAAGTTCGTAAAAATAATCATGCAACAATATTATAACATTGATGGTTCAATTATCACAAACTGTAGCTTCGTGGGTCTTTACTGTTCGCCCGTATTTTTTAGTAGCTTCTAATTGCTGAATAATTAATTATATGATGGTAGCTAGGTTTGACATTGAGCTAAGCTTTGTAGCAGTAAATCGCTTTAAGAGGGTGGGGGGAAAGGTTTTGTATTAAACAATGAACTTGCCCCGGCATGACTCATTATCTGAATTCACACTTGGCCGGCCAATTAATTTGTCTTGCTAAAAGCCTAAAACTGGGATATTACGACAAGTTGTTAATAAATGCCGAACAGGAGAACTCATTCATCATGTTCTTGTCATCTTAAAGAAAGTTTTTTTGCTTTCTCACTCAATAAAAAATTAAAAAAATTCAAAGCGAAAGCTCTCATAAATCTGTATGCTGGTGAATACCCTTGGCGACTAGCTAGCTAACATCGAGGCTTCATATATGAAAAGTAATATAAGTTAATTTCAGTGGGTATTTAGAATAGATCAATTGAAAAGCTACAAAACGTATGATAAATGGCCTATTATTGTTAAAACATATATTGATATATAGTACTTTTTTTGGGGGGGTGGGGGGGATCAGATATATATAGATATATATATATATATATATAGATGAAGAAAGACGCAATATGTTCAAATTCTAATTAAAATCAAAGTGGACACATTAACGTAAAAACTTCCATCAATATTTGACAGAATGATTAAAACTACAAGTAACTATGAGCAAGGAGCCTTGGATAGGAATTATAGATTCGTTTTATTTGATGTAAGAGATCAAAAGGCTTGTAATAAGAGATGATATTCCAACCACTAAATCGTAGGATATTGTGTAAGATAAATCAAACACCACTTTAGTGGTTGGAATATCATCTCTTATTACAAGTCTTTTGATCTCTTACATCAAATAATTGTAGGTCATGTGATTGGGCAAGAAGTCTAGTGGGGAACATTAATGCATTCTCATTTCGACCCAAGAAAGTGCTTTGTTTTATATATAGAATCTTGCATAGATGTCCAAAGAACAAGGTAACGGCCGATCAGATAGGCATATATCAATAATCTTTTTCTATAGGATGGTACGTAGTTATTATCTTGATTATTTGTCTTCGGGATTTTTGTCAACGTACTTGTAATATTATTATTTTTATATATTGGAGAGGAGGTCGAGTCCAAAACCTCCATTTTGGAAACTTGGGCGTTATGCCATTGTGGCCTTTGGCATTACCATAATATTATTAGGTTAGTTTAGAACAGCTAATAATTTCATATCGCTTTGCTTGGTCCGATCCCTAGCTAATTAGGCCGGGACGTCTCTTAAGTTTGGCTAAATCACGTCAGACTAAAATTGAACTGGTCATGACTGTTTAATGCGGATGGTAAGTACGCATGCGCATGGTTTCCCATGCTTCAGATAATTAAGCTGCGAAAATTGTCGCATATTTCATGCACCTTACATGTTAAATGTGTGTGTGTAATATATATACACACAATTAGTCACGTATGCTGCCTCTTGGTCATGATGATGCTCTTACTCGGATTTATAGTACTTTTGTTTTGCGTTTCTTTTTCATGTGATATTGCATTCTTGTGTACGACGTCACTACGTACGTAGATATTTGAAACGCCATCCAGGCTCCAGCATTTCACTTTTGACCTATATATGGTCAATATATAATCATGACTAGTGAAGGTCGATCGGAATTATATATGGGTCACGACAGGGGGAGACGGCTGCTTTACACTTTTAACTCTTCCGTACCCTAGCTAATTTCCCAATCGGCAATCACTCTCGACTCGGGCGAATATGCAAGTTTTTGATTATCAAACTCATCTCAATTTATATTAATTTATCTTATCTAATTATTATAATTTTTTCAACTTTCAACACAAAATATAATAAATAATTTAATTTTTTTTAATTTAATAATAATAATATTAAAAATTAATTTTATAATAATATTTTACTCAACTTTCATCTTAACTCAATTCATTATCTAAACAATTGACGTCATGCCGACCTTCAATTGCATATATATCGGGTTAATGTCGTTCGAACGCTAGCTTCAACAATTATATATATTAATATTAATATAACCAAAGTGATGATTCTTTTTTCACTTTTTCAACCTTTCAGGCCCATCATGTAGGTAAATGGTACTCGTGATGATCAGTTTAAAAACTCAAGAAACATATAGTAAATTAAAATTAAAAAACGGTGCTGCGCTGCGCTCATGTGTTTTAATTTTTTTCCTTTGGTACTGCTGGGACTGTAGCAGTAGTACCATACGTCGCACGCATTGTGGACAAAAAATATATATAGGTATTAGGTAGGTTCAATCCCGTTCTTAGGAATTTGCTTAATCTTTAGCTATAATCGGTGTTAATATATATATAACAGAACGTTTGAAAGTTTCTTCTTATTCTTCTTCTTCTTCTTCTTCTTTTTTTAAATTTTTTATTGGAGAAGTTTCACAATTCAATTTTGTTCGACTATTCCACATCACACACAAGACGCACAAAATGACATTTTTGACCGGTGGAATTAGAATCTGCCAAAGGCCAGCTATAATATTATTTTGAGGCCAGGAGACCCCTTAATTTCTCCGTCATGTGTGTTGCATGATGGATTATTGACCTTAATGTTCTTGCCCTAATGTTGAACGCCATCGAATCACACTTGTTAATTAACTAGCATGCATACAGCATTGCTTTGTAGCCGAATGTTGCATTATTTATATATGGCAGTATCGTGGGAACATTGTGTTATGATTGTATCTGGCTAGCTAGCTTCTAATTATGTGACAAAGAACGTCGCTTCGATACTCTTTCACGCTACAATAAAACAGATTATATATACATTAATTCAATCACCTAATGCGCGCGATCCTTACAAAACATGATAGGTAGGTAATAATTAATAAAATTAAGAATCTATTTCATTAGCTAAGATTCTCTCAAAGATCGTTTACATATATATATGGTCTCCTCAGAGATCGATTATGATCAGTACCTACCACTACTTTCATTAATAGTTCTAAGACGTACAATCTATCCGGCCAGTCTCTTCCATGAAAAACTATTCCAGTTGTAGCGTTTTTTGTTGGGTAGTCAGACTACAATCAAATCTCTCCTTTGTCTTTTTGAAGATTGAGATCAATGCAACTAATTATGTTGAAAAGCTGGAGTACCGAGTACTTATAATAGATTTTAGAATTTTAATCATCTCAAATATATATATATATATATATATACGTACTTCTTGTACAATTATATATACAGGAATATATATAAGGCCTTTTCAATATATATATAAACATGTTATTTCTTTAGGGTGATCTATATATCATTAGGATGAAGATATTTATAATTATAGGGTGATTTGTGTTTGAAAAGACCCGCGCGCCCTAGCTACCAAAAAAAAAAAAAGGTTTGAAAATATTCTGGATGCATGATCCGGTAGTACTACTGATTCATATTTTTCTAAATGAATTTGTTTTCGATCTCAGAAAGAAAGCATCTAATGTCAAACTAGTTGCCCGTCAAATGAGGTAGCTGGGGGCGCTTAATTCAAAGAAAAACAAAACACGTACGAAAAATTAATGTTGTAGATTAATTATAGGTTGAATATCGACCAGGATCCAATTTAATGCTTGTTAGCTAGGCTTACATTAATATACTTGATATTTGAAATCCATCCAGCTTGTTGATCATTTTGTCAACCAAACTAATTTGTGGACAAAAACTTGCTTCGTGTTTACATATGACCATCATGAGTTTGATGATCATTAATGCATGGCCTGCTCAGCACCCATCTCATGATTTCTTGTGGCTAACATGCATACACTGATTAGCTGTACGCGCGTCTGAAAATTTTTCAAGTGGTTAACTTGTAGTTGGGGACAATTAAATAATTTTATGATCTCTAATTTATAGACGATAGGAGTAATGGATCGAGAGGACGTAAAACAGTAGTAGTGTAGACGGTGCATTATGCATATAACTTATTTTTCCAATTAAATTCATGCATATCTATATATATATATATGTATACCAATTCAAACTAAAGATTAATTTGAAGATAGATCAAAATTAATTAAAGCCTAGCTAGCTAGATCATAGATGGAAACCGAGAAATCAAGTCTTTGGATCAAGGAAAATCGACTGGCCGGCCTTTTCTAAATTTTTTTGAGTAGCTTTTATTACAGTCTTGATTGATTTTCATTTTTTCCTTTCTTTTTTCGAGCGAATTCATGGGCTGTATTTACATGAGTCTGATCTGCTTACTAGCTATAAGGAAGGTGCAGGTCACCTCATAATCATGCCTAAGAGCCAGCTCGATCTTACTCTTTTTTACTGTCCATCATGTAGTTTTTCGACCCTTTACTAGGTTTTTATTTATTTATTATTATTATGAACCTATTATACCATGAAAGCTCTTTAAATACTTTGCTCCTAAATTCTGGGCCATATCACTGAAGAACACAACAAAGGATAGAATTTTTTTAGGAAGCTGATCTAAATAACATGCCAAAAAAAAAAAAAAAAAAAGGAAAAAGAAAAAATCCCATGTAGCCTGCAGTACTAAACTGATTGAAACTCTTTCATTTACATTATATTCATATTCCTCATTGAATATATTTAATTATTTGCTGAAGTCAATATATACGCTATTTTTGTTACACGATTGTCATTAATATATATAGGTAAGCTACCTGTCTTGAGAAGTTTCGCAGCACCCATTATCAACAAAAGTGAGAATGCCCACTAGCTAGCTAGCAGCTTTGAGCCACAACATAAGTAAATAAAATAGTTTCGTAACAGTTCCATGTCAATTATATATAGAGAAGTCAGTACATGTACATGTGCTCTAAGTTTAATTACTACTGTTCTGGAAAAAAAAAAGTGGGGGGGGGGGGCTGTAGCGCTAGTTCCAACTCAAACCATATGTATATGAATTAGTTTCCACCTCAATCGACATAGCAGTCAGAAACATGTGCTCTTAGTTTAGTGTTCAGAAATGGAAAAGAGGGAGGGAGAGGGGGATTGAAAACGTTTAAGAAAGACTAGAAGTTGATCCACACCTTACCATTCAATATATTGCAGTTGTGTATAAAGGGCGCATGACTAACGATCCCTAGTTGATATTGTTGCATACATTTTGCTGTGTTTCTATGCATGTAGAGATGACTCTGCAGGCTTCTCATGCTGCTGAATAATTTCCACTCGTTTCTTCACAATCCAAGCGATACAAAAATGGAGTCCAGGTGCGCTCATTAACGGAAAATGGCCCTCAAGATGTTGCAATGATCAGCCCGGCTCGTTAATTTTAGCAGCGCTCCAATATCTTGGGCTAAGTAAGCGGGCATTTTGCGTGCTTAGCTTAGCCCAGTGGCGAATACCGCCCGTGATTTGAGACACCGAGAAGAACTGGGTTTTGGGTTTTTGACGGAAGAAAATGAAAACAAAATAGAAGTACAACTAGAGGATCAGATAAAACATAAAATGAGATAAATGGTATTTATGATCTTAAAGTGTATAAGTGTTATGTATTTTTTTTTAAATATTAAATAAAATATAAAATGTATATGAAAATTTTAATATTTTAATAATAAATCATACTTTTTTTAAAAAAATAGTACACGACGTTTACATAACTCATAATTGTATCTAATATTATTTTAAAAATTAACTTATCATAAATAGATCTTATAAAAATCAAATTTTTTAATTGATCTCGTTTGTTGTGGTGTATAATATCATAATTTCTATTAATTGTAAATTAACGTAACATATTTAGTCACACCAATATCTTTCGTTAAATCATTTTAAAACTTTTATATTCATCGAATAAAAAGAATACAAATAAAATGCAATAAAGATTGCATTTTGAGATCAAAGTATCAAACCAATTGCCCCACTACCATTAATATATGTAGGGTGTTAAAAAAAAAAACCCTCGAAAAACTAGTTGAATCGGACCAGACTGAACAAAATTGATAGATTCAGTCTGGTTTGTAAGAGGTTCGATGCAATACCAATTCTTAAGAATCCAAATTGATCCTAAATCGGTAAAGTATCGATTTTCATATTTAAAAACCGGTTTAAACCTAATCAGACCAGTGTATATATTTATAATTTTTTATATTATATTATATATATATATATTATATGTTAAATTAATAATTAATATAACATAAAATTTTAATCTTATTATTCAAGTTTATTAATCTTATAACATAAAATTAATCTTATAATTTTTAATGTAACATTTGATATAATATATAAATTTTAGTCTTAAATATAAACATTAATATTAAGTTATTAATATGAACTTACTTTTGATATATATATATACTAGGTTTGAGGTTCTGCCAAGGTTTTAAAAACCGTTCCGTTCTGGTCGGAATTTTTCGTGCCGGAACAGTGACCGGAATCGGATAGGTGTCTATTCCGTTCCGGGTCAAATTCCGGCCGTTCCGATCAAATTCCAGCCGTTCCGGTCAATTCCGGCCGGAATTCCGGTATTCCGGCCGGAATAGTAATTCCGGTCCCAAAAAAAAAAAAACTCTCTTGTAAATAAGTTGAAAAATAATGAATAAAATTGTATTTTTAGAATTCAAATACTTCTTTCCGTGCACTAGAAGTATTGTTACTTTTAATAATCTGTCTATTCTTTAATTTTTTTCCTTTATTTTTATGTCTTAACTCAAGTTTATGATTTTTTTCAATATATATTTATTTTATAAATCTTTAATTCTTCTATATATATACACATATACATATCACACACTTACATATATATGTATTTATTTTATTAATTGTTAGTTTATATATACATATAAATATTTATATATAATATATAATTAATCCCGAAACGTACCGGTACCGAAATATTCCGTTCCAGTGCCTCGACCGGAATGGTCTCCGGAACGGATTTCAAAACTTTGGGTTGTGCAGACTTTATAGATTGAGTTTCTGGAATTATGAGATTTAGAGATTATGCATATTTAAAAAAAAAAAAATGATTATGATGAAATCTAAGGGCATAGGATTATGTGGGCTCCAAGATATGGAAGTTGTCCTCTGAAATTTAAGGTTTTAGATTTTACATACGTGAAGGACTGATTTCATGACGTTCAAGGTTTTAGATTCTACAGGCTCATTTTGTAGATTTTACAAAATGAATTTGATGAGATTTAAAGTTGCAAGTATTGAGTGGAGTGTCCTATTTAGTGGATTTATTATTTTTGATTATTTTGATATTTTGAGTTATGGGTATTTTCAAGTCTTTGTGAAAATTTTAATATATTTTATTGAAATATTTTTTCAGTGTCTATGTAGAGAAACATGGATATTTGTGTCGAACAAACAAACAAGTTAATCTTTTTATGGAATCTCTATATTATATATAATTGTATTATTAGAGATAATTTTAGATGACAAGAATTAACTTTTCAGATTTTCGAAATCGAGAGTTTACAATAATTGTAAAGAAAATAAAAAGATAAAGATATATAAATTTGCATAATTTGACATAATACTTCTGTTTGGGGGGGGGGGGGGGGGGGGGGGGGGGGGGGGGGGGTTTGTGATGGGAAGAACCCACGAGCTTTATAATATCTCGTAGTTCCTCATTCTCCCAGTATAATATTTATTGAAAGTCTATCATTTAAAAGTGTCCTCTTCATTGATCATGCTCTGGGCTTGAGGTTGTAGAACCTAGAGAAGTCGAAGTCACTCCCTCTATAATATAAGGCCCCTTTGTTCTACGCTCCCATTGTTTTATATCACGTTCTCTCTCTTTTACGTCTGCTTTTAACTTTTTTGACACCCTTTCAACTTTTATCCCCTCCTTCCTTCTTTTTCTCCCTTCTTTGTCATTTTGTTGTCTTTTAGGAATGACCGGGCTCTTTGATCGTCTTGACTCTTGGAGTCACGAGACTTATGCAAGAAGTATACCATACAGATTCCTCGATCCCCCAACAACCTTTGAAATTGACGGAAAGTTACTATGGAGGTTATTATGTGGCTATATATATATATTTTTTGAAAGAAAAAACCACCAAAATGCTGTAGTCACCGGTGTAGTATCTATTCCCACCTTTTATTTTTTTATTTAATAATTAAGAGGATTTTAATAATTTTGTAATTTTATTTATTTTTTTAAATATCTGAAGAGTATAAAAAAATGTTTGAAAAGAAAGTAAAATAAAAGAAATGTTTTTTTTTTAAACATCCTCGGTGACTGTGAGGACGTCGGTAGTAGCAGAAAGTATCCACGTGGTATAAATGACCCCGATTCTTACGTTGAGTCAGAGCTCCTATGGCCTACGTCCCATCATCATAATTCATAAACGTGACGCTCATCCAAAGAACAATGAGCTGTTTCTATCTTCCAACCAAGTTGTATACGTTGGCTTATACATTTGAATAAATCTTCTCAACCCCCAACCCCCAACATCCCACCCCTTTTTTATTTTTTAATATTTTTTTAATATTTTTTTTTAAATTTATTTTTTTTAATTAATTTAATTATTTTATTTATTATTTATATATTAAATAATAAATAATAAATAAAATAATAAAAATTAAAAAATAAGTGGAGTGTTGGGGGGTTGGGGGTTGTGTAGCATGACTCATACATTTGAATAAATCTTCTCAACCCCCAACCCCCAACATCCCACCTCTTTTTTATTTTTTAATATTTTTTTAATATTTTTTTTAATTTATTTTTTTTAATTAATTTAATTATTTTATTTATTATTTATATATTAAATAATAAATAATAAATAAAATAATAAAAATTAAAAAATAAGTGGAGTGTTGGGGGGTCGGAGGTTGTGTAGCATGACTCTATACATTTACCCCGTCCCCCGAACGTCTGGAAAACGTCCAATTTTCTCCCAACTAGCTAGCCTTTAGTTAACGTTAGCATCGACAGATTAGACAGATGAGATAAAATAAAGTGGAATAAAATGAGATGAAGTATTTTAAATAATAATAAATAAAATATTATTATAATATTAATTTTATATTAAAATTTTAAAAAATTAAATTAATTATTATATTTTATATAAAAATTTAAAAAAATTATAATAATAAATTAAAATAAAATTTTTAATTTTACGTAATCAATAACGACGTAAATGACCCCAATTCTTACGTTAAGAGTACAACTGCTAGCTTGACTTAGAAATTATATGACATTTTATTTGATTATTATAATTTTTTAAAATTTTAAAAAAATATATAATAAATAATTTAATTTTTTTAAATTTTAAAATAATAATATTATTATAAAATAATATTTTAATAATATTTTATTTAATTTTAATTTTAATTTATTTTTATATCAACTCGATACTTAATCATAAAATATAACAAATAATTTAATTATTTTAAAATTTTAAAATAATAATATTTTAATAATATTTTATTTAATTTTAATTTTAATTTATTTTTATTTTTATGTCAACTCGGTACCTAACCGTACAATAATTAGAGACTTCTGTAGCCTACGTCCCATCATATAATTAAACAAACGTGACGCTCAACCTAAAGGACAAATTAGGTACCTCAACCTAAAGGACAAATTACGTACTGAATAATGAGCTACAAATTACGTACTGAATAATGAGCTGTTTCCAACTTCCAAGCATTTTGCATACCATGCTTGCATACCTTGGCTTGATGCCGTTAGAGCATCCACGTCTTATTTTTTATCTTTATTTTTATAATTTAATTTAAAATTATTTTTTTATAAATTTTATTTATTTTTAAAAATTTCTTACATTCCATTTCTCATTTCTATCTCTATTTTATTAAATAATATTTTTTTATTCTTTTTTATTATTTTTTTCTTTCACTTCTATTTACAAATTTAACTACTCAATATTTTTTCTTATTTTTTAAACTATTACTCTAGTAAATATTTTAAACAAAAATTTAAATTATTTTTTTTGTGAATATGAGAATATTTTTAAAATTAATTTTTTTATATTTTTCGTAATTAATTAAATTATTTTTAAAACTATAATAAATATGAGTATGAGAGAAAGTGTAGATGATTGAAAAATTATTTATTTGATATATTAGAATAAAATATTGATAAAAATAATTTAGGAAATGAATAGTGAGTCTCCAAATATGGAGACTTACTGTTTAATCCCTAAACTTTTTTCCTAAAATAGGAATTCCGATGTGGGAGACATTTTGATCAAAACTCCAAAATAAATCCCAAATTATGGAGAGTATAGTACTTTGAGGAACCGGATGGAGATGCTCTTACTCCGTCCACCGAACGTCTAGAAAATGTCTATTTTCTATTGAAAAAGAAAAAATTTTAATGTAAATATAATCGTGTATTAATATATATATTAAGCTATTGTGATTAAATAAAAAATAAATTTTATTAAAAGTAATATTAATTTAAAATTTAAATATAAAAAAATCAATATTAATATATAGATTAATACGCGATTTTACTTGTATATAACAAAATTTATTGAAAAATTATGCAAAGCAGTTTCATATTTTTTTATATTATTTAAATATATAATTTTATTATTTTAACCTTTTTTATTTTATACTTAAAAATTTTAATGTATTAACAGTGTGACTGCTGTGTAGCGTACCTCTTTTCTATTCTACTCCAATTTTCTCCCAAGCTAGCCTTGTAGTTAACAAATCTCGAGCACTCTCAGTACTCTCAATAGCTCAACTATAATAACAAAAATAAAAAATGTAAAATATTTAGATAATTGTTTATAAAATGAGCTCTATTAAATTATATAAAAGAATTTAAGTGTATAAGACTTAATTATATTATATTGTATATAAAAATATATTGTAAATATAAAAAAAATATAAATATTACAAATTTATTGATAAAAATGAAATGTTTAGAAAAAAAAATTATTGAAATGATATGAAGAAAAATAAATAATTTGATGTATGGTATGTTGTAAAAATGAGTATGTAAAATATAAAAAGTGGATTTTAATGATGTATTTTAAATGATAGGATAGAAAATCTATTAGAAGTGCTCTTAAAACATCTTTATTGGCTTGATTAAATTTATTTTTAAATTTGGTCAATATTAATACTTTTTTGTATTTGTCTATTTCATTTAAATTCAATCTCTCCATTAAAATAGTCATTTATTCTCTATATAATAATAAAATATTACTAAATTAATGTTTTTTTAAAAATTTATTTTTATCACATTTTATAATTCTATCAATTTAATATTATTAATAATTATATTATAATTAAATTAATATTAAAAAATATTTTCAAAGGTCATTTAATTTTTTGAAATGAAATTATAGAATATTTTAATATTTTAATTGGTGAAATGAAAGTGTATGATTGAAAAAATAATATTTTAATTTTTATTGAATGAAAGTGGTCTGTAGTCAAAATGTAAAATATTTTAGATTTGTCCAATCTAATGTGGGTCTCTTTTACACAAATAATTTAAATTTTAGCTAACATCGTCATTGGCAGATGCTCTAAAGAGCATTATTAATAGATTATGCATATATAAAATATATTTTTAATGAATGTAAGATGAATTTAGAATTTAACTATTCTATTTACATAAATCTCCATATTGAAATAACTATTTTTTTATTATACAGCAATAAAATAAAATAAAATGAATTTAACTTTAACTATTTACATCAAATCTCCACATTGAATTATCTCTTTATTTATTATATAGTAATAAATAATTAATAATTTAAAAATATTTTATTTTTTAATTATTAATTTATTTTATTTGATCATATTTTATTATTTAATTTTAAAAAAATTAAGAGAAGTTTGTGCATGTAAATAGAGCAGAGAGAGTGTGTTAAAAAAATAATAAAACAAGTATTTGATATATACACCTATCAAATTTAGTTTTAATTTTAAATTTACTGTAGCTAAAAAGTTACCGTAACAAAACTTTAGATAATCCAATATAATGCATTTTTATGTCATATTATATATTTAAAGATATATTTTTATGTTTGACCATTCTATTAACAATGCTATGAGGCATTGAAAATTCACCTATACGTTCTAAACATCAATACTGGTCGTTCGTATTACTAAGACGTGATATATATCTATAGTGATAATATAAGCGGCAATCCGCAAGCTACAGTATTAGGAACAGTAAATATTTTATTTCTCATTTTACCCTTAGTTTTATTTGACAATTACAGTAGTTTGCATTTTACTTTTGTTTTACCGACAGATATTTCAGTCTTTCTGCCTTCCTACTGACTGATTTGCTTTTTCTTATTTTATTTCCAATTTTACCCCTTAATTTTATTGTTCAGCTTATTGTCCTTGGTGTCGTTTTGCTTCGCTGACTTGATATTAATGTCTTTTTACAGTTAATGCTTATAATTTTATCTGACAAATTGAATCGAACTGAAATATAAATGTTGATATTTCTTTCATTCCATGTGTTGTGCTTTGCTCTGTACTCACTTCTGCTCACTACTCTTTGTATTCTAACTTAAAAAAAAAAAAAAAAAACAACGAAGTTACGCGATACTCAGCAGTTGTAAGTACGTTCTTATTATTTTTTCCAGTATTATAAGAATTAATTGTATGTATGAATGAATTTGTTTCGGTATCTAATTAGATGATATGCATATAGATCACAGCAAACAAAAATGGAAAGAAGACAAAAACTATATTTGCGTATTCACATATATTTTTACAAGAGAGTAAACCCAACAAAAAAATCAAACCCATCATACAAATTCCATCTTTTGATTTGTTCGTATGTGTTGAGAACACAAAAAAAAAACGCAGTTATAGTGAAAAAAGAAAACCCAGTTGCTCCAAAATTTTTGAAAAAAATAACTATCGGATTGAAAAGAATTGCTTTGTAGATGTGAAAAATAGAAACCTAATATACATCAATTGCAAAAGAAAAAAGAAAAATACACCCAAAAAATGCACGCAGACGAAATACACCAAAAAAAATATACACGAAATACACCCAACCACAATACCTCCCTACCACACGACTTGGCGGTCCCAGTGTCACGACCCAACAAAAGAAACAGATACCAGAGGCAAACAGAGACCCAACAAATAACAGATCCAACCCAGAAACTCAGAAATATCCATCAAGAAAAAGAAAAAAAAAACCCAAACAGAGTGTCTTAATACACACGAGATGGTGAAACAAAACTAAAACTGCTCTTGACATTAAGATCCCATCGACAGAAAAAAAGGGGATGAACCAAAAAAAAATTCAAAAAACACCCCAGCAAGAAAGAAAACCATATTTAACATGCAACCGAGAAACCAAAAAAAAAAAAAAAAACTCCTTCAAAAATAAAATTTTAGAAATTTACCCTTTTCTTCAAAAGCAATGACAGAGAGGCTGTGAGGGAAGAGTGGTTGTCACCGGCCAAGCACCATGAACGCAGCGATGGTTGGCAATAAAAAAGAAAAAACAAACAAAAAAATGTAAGAGGAGAAGAAGGGGGGGTGGGGAAGAAGAGAGAGAGCGAGAGAAATGGAGACACAGATAAGGGGGCGGGGAAGAAGACTATCGAAGAGGGGGGCGTTTACGGTACTTTTAACTAAAAGAAAGAAACTTTTTAGAAAAAAAAATACTGCGTGCAGGTCATGAGTGGAACCCTGACTGTCAATCACTAGTTTACACTATTTTATGACTGTCAATCACTATCACTTTTTACACTATTTTATGACTGTTAATCACTATACTTTTTTACTGAAAATACGGCTATTTTTTTTTTTATAAATTGAAATGATGGAAAGTAGATTTGACTCTACAGGTGGGTGTAATGAGAGATGCTTTTGCTACACGTCATCTAGGGTCAAATATGATTTATTATTTATTTTAAATATTTTTACTTATTATCTTATTCATTAGTTAAATTAATTTAATAAAAATAAAATAAAATAAAAAATAATATTAAAATTTATATTTAATATGACGTAAAATGATGCATAAAATCTCTTTTTTATTATATTAATTGAATGTTGTTATTTATCATTTTTACTTTATATTTTTAAAAAAATTTAAAAAATACCTAGAATAAATGAAAACATAACAATAAAAATATTAATTTAAATGAAGAAAAAATATATGAAAACATAGAAATAAAAATAGGGATTAGATTTGCTCGTATCCAAAAAAATAACAATAAAAAAAAGTTATATGCTTTAGTTTTTTAAAAGTTAAGATTCTTCTTTCAGCAAATAAGGTTTTCTTTTTGGAGCTTTCATTTTTTAACATACATTTTAAAGTCTACATATCTTTCTCTAATTTTTTATTGCAATATGAATTTTAAAGCTTTCGCTAGGATGTTGATCTCAATGAGAGATCTGCACATAAAACTAAAAAATATAGTGATGCATTTTTTATTATTTTTCTTTTTTATGTATATTATTCATGGAAGTCATGTGTTCAAATTTTCTATTTGCTCTGTTGTTCATCTCCTAATTGTTTGCATAGAGGATAATTATTTTAGGCATTATTTTGTACACCTTAGTGAAAGTGTTGTAATTTTAGTAATATTTTGTTAAATTAGTTTTTGTAACATTACCTTTGTGTAAATATTTTTGTGATTTTTGTTCTATAATTATTTTGTTGCCTATGATTTGATACCTTAGTTTTTATTATATGTTGTTAATTCATAAATTGACTATCTCTTTTTGTGAATTTTTAAAACTAATGATCAACAAATTCAATTATCTTGTAATAAAAGATCACTCTTTTTTTTGGTCGTAAAACAAATTTCAAATTTTTGAGTATAAGAAAGTTTACTTTATAATCAAAAAAGTTAAATTATAATGTAAATACATAAAACATTTAGAGCATTCTTTCGTTATAAGAAAATTAAATAAATACCATTTTTAACCGTTTTAATATATATGTACAATTATAATTACGTAACAAAAGACACTGAAAACATTCTTCCGTTACAAGAAAATAAATATTCATATGAAAACCAATTTGTTATCATTGTACTCTTTGACGGTAAGAAAGTTACTTTTATAATCATAAGAATTAAATTATAAAGTAAATATATAAATCATTTAGAACATTCTTTTGTTTTAGGAATAAAAAATAAATATCAATTTGAACTGTTTTAATATATGTGAATATCAATTTGAACTGTTTTAATTTTAAATGTCTTATAATGAATGAATGTTCTCAGTGTCTTTTTTATTCAATTATATTGGGTTCAGATTAAAAAATTAAGCGTCTATCACTTGTGTTTTTTAAAAAAGTGTTTTTTTATTACTTGCAAAAATACTATTTTTTATTATTAGAAATTTGATATAGTTTTTAAATAGAAATTTGATATTTTTTTTTTAAATACTTACAACAATTTAAGATAATTTAACAAAAAGGACATTAAAAAAATGTTGTTAACGCTATTTGTAACCCAACGCAACTCCTTATATTATATTTTCACTTTTCTTAGCAATTTTAAACGATAGTTTTGTCATTTTTATTGCACCGTTAAATTTTAGTTTTATTATTTGAAAATTATCAAAAAATATTAATCTCCTAAATCTTGTAAAGAAAATTTTATGCTTTACATAATACAAATTTCGGATTTAATTTTTCATATTGTATGTGAAAGTTTAAGGTTTTTTTAGCGGACTACAAGTTAGGAATGTTATGTTACGTTGTGATCGTCCAATGCGAAAATATCTTTTTATATACACTAATTGACAAAAAAATGAAAGTTGCATATGTAATTAACTGTTAATAATTGAAGGAAAATTAATTTGTCCCCAAAATTAACACCTAAAAAGTTTTTATATTTTTCTCGATGGGTGCTCTCGATTAATTTAGGAATTTTTTTAAATCATTAACAAAAAAATAAATTATTTATACATTTATTAATCATCTAATTTCACTAAATATTTAACACACAGTAACATTTACCATTCATAGAAAAAATGGCATTAGAAGTTTCAAAAAAATAATGGATGATTCAACTTACTGTAGACCTAAAAATATTCAACTAACAAAAGTACAAAAACTTTAATGTTATTTCCATCGGTCGTGTCCAATATGACCCTGAGCTATAATGACACCAAAAGAAAAAAAAAAAAATTAGAAGTTATTTTGTTGTTTATATTTATGTAATATTCTTACTGTCAAATTTTTGAAACTTAACTAAACAGCAACGAAACAAACGTGCATCGCACGTTGCACCTTGACTAGTATATATATATACATTCACACACTAATAGAGGGATCGTCCTTTGGACGTTTGCTTAGTGGGGACATAATTTATATGTAAATAAGAAATTTATATGCAAGTTAATATCCTATTTAAATATATAATTATAACAGTGAGAAGTTTATATAAATTTAAAAGTAAAAAAGTAAACACAAATTTTATATAAAATATTAAGTGAAAAACCATTTTAAATTTCATTTTTTATATTTTAAATTCTTAATACAATTTTATGTAAAATTGATATATTAAATGAAAAAAAATTAAATGAATTATGTGCTAATAGCTAAGTAATGAAAACTTTTTATAAACATTATTATTAAATTTGCAATAATTATTAATGTATGAATTAAAAGAAATAAAATTTTAAAACAAAACATTGAAAAAAAAGTAAGATTTTATTTTCTCACTACAAATTTATGGGCAATTATCATATTAATTTTAAAAAAATTTGAACACACTATAGGTTAATAATTAAGTTCAAAATAATTTATAACATTATCTATTTCTCACATATTAAGCTAAATTTTTAATTAAACTAAACTAATAGCCCAGTTCACTGCAACACAACACAAAACTGTTATAAAAATTATTAATTTTGGAATTAATATTAGAGCATAAGTTAAAAAAATATAGTTTTCCAATAATGTAAATTTTATTTTTTCGATATTTTAAATTATTAATATATACAATTCAAATACAAAGAAATAAAATTTAAATAAAAAATATATTCGTAGATAGATCTACAAACATGTAACAATGATTCTTTTTATTATTTGAAAAAAAAAAATCCACCCCAACGCTCAGTCCGAATTCAACAATAAAGCCCAGCCTACTAACCAACCCAAAAATCCAAAACGACGTTGTTTTCAGCAAAACAACCCTCAACCCATCCCATTCACACCACAAAACGACGTCGTTTCATAAAATAAAAATTCTTAACTATAAATAAACGCAAACCCGCTTTGGTCCAGATCCTTCTCTCTCTCTCTCTCTCTCTCTCACACACACACACACATACACACACACCTTTCTTATTCTCGTTCTTCCATCTTTTCGCTTTGGAGTTACTCTGTCTTTCTTCTCTCATCTACACTGTTTCTATTTCCTCCATTTTTTTAAACCTTCCAATTTTTAGTTTTTATGTCTTGGATATGCAGAATTTTTTTTTTTTTTTTCCTTTTGTTCAACATATGTTGCCTTTCAAGTTTTTGTTTCTTTTATCTATTTGTGCTAAGATTTATTTAGTTGTTGGTTTGTGGTTCAATTTTTTTGTTTCTTACTCGTTTGGTTTGATGCTCATTTTTTTTTTTTCTGCATTTAGATTTGTGGTCTTAATCTTTTTATCTTTTCCATTCGTATTTATTCTTTGTTTTGTTTGTTCTTACAGGTTTGAGCATATCTTCAAAGATCTAAAGAGATCTGTTGTTGGTTTATTTTCTTGCATCTATTTACAAATCTTCACAAATCTGTTTGTTCTTCTTGTATCTTCTGTATTTTTCTTTTTGCACAATTTTTTTTTTTAAATGTTGCATTTGTTGTTACACTCATGTAGAAAACTTTTTTTTCTTGCGTTTCATGTATATTCGATTCATGTGTTTTTTTCCTCACGTTTCAAATCTGTAGATTTTTTTTTTGGCGATTTATGTTGCTAGGGTGTTTTAGTATCCAGTCCAAGTTTTATTATTTTTTTTCTTGTGTTTGATTTCTTTCACTTTTTTTTCTTGTTCTTCACCGTTTGATGTATATTACCTTTGTATTTTTCACATCTACAAAACAATTTTTTTTCTTTCCATATGTGTTGCTTTTTCTATTTTTGGTTCAAGCTTTTTTTTTTCTTTGCTTTTGATTTCTTTATTTTTTTTCTTGTTATTCGGCATTTTTTTTCACACTAATTGGTTTTTTTTTTTCTAAAATCTCAATAGAAACATTCTTTGGTCATTTCTCTCTTGTAAAGTGCCAGCAAATAAGAAGACAAAAGATGGGATTTGTATTATTTGTTTGATTTTTTTTTTTTGTTTGGGATATTTTCTGTAAACTACATATGTGAATATGCAAACATCGTTTTTATTCTGTTTGTTTGTTTGTTTTTTTTTTGCTGTGATGGATATGCATACGCATATGATATAATTATATATTGAAATATTTCATTCCTGCAATACTGAAAGAATAAAAAATAACAAGCATACCTACAACTATCGAGGTTGACGAGTAGCACGAATCCAGAAGACGCGGACATTTTTTATTTTTTTGTGAGAAAGTGAGAATACAAAACACAAATGAAATGAAACGCAAATATGAAGTTTTAAATTTGTGGCAGACGAAGTAATAAGATCTTAAGTGTAAAAATACAATAATATTTAGGTGGTGAAGTAAAACAACGACAAACATAATGAACTAAACAATAGAATGAAGGGGCAAAATCGAAAATAAAATAGAGGAAAGAAAGTCAGGCCGCAAGAATGAAAGACCAAAACGTCCGTCGGCAAAAAAAAGAAAAAAGAAAAAACGAGCATAATTGTGATGACCCGCTTTTGAGTGTATTTTCGTTGAAATAATTGTTTTTATTTTAATTAATATATCAGTTATTTATTTTAAATTATTTTCGTTTTAAAATTGGTTTTTAATTTAATTTAATTTATTTGAGGTTGTGTTTTATTTCTTTTAGTTGTTTTGTGGTTTTAATCTCTTTTTGGCGGTTTAGTTTTATTTTCCGGGTGAGGATTAGATCTCCTCTTTTCCCTACACTTCTTTTCTTTTTCATTTCTTTTTCTTTTTCCTCTTTCTTTTTCCTTCTTCTTTTCTTTTTCCTTTCTTTTTCTTTTTTTCTTTTTTTCTTTTCTCTCTTCTCTCTCCCCGCGTTCGGACCCCCCCGAGCTCTCTCTCTCCTCCCTCTCCCTCACGCCGGCGTCCCCTTCTTCAGCTCAGACCGCCGCCGTCCGGCCCCCCACCGGTCCCATTCTCTTCCCCTCCCTCCGGTGCACCACCCCACCCAAGCTCACCCCCAACCGGCCGGCCATTTGGCCGGAAAAAGCCCAGCAAAGCCGCACGGTTTTGGCTCCGATCCGCCGCCGTCGCTCCACCTCCGGCCACCATTTCTTCACCACTTCATCACCGACTCCTTGCCGTCCTAACCCACCCATTTCCGGCCTCCAACGACCACCGGAACAGCTCCTACGAGCTTGTTTTCCGATTTGGGTATTTCGGCCATTTTCCGGCGATTCCGCCGCCACCCACGGCCGTTCATCACTTCCAATAGCTTCACAACCATCCCTAGACCATACCCTATCAATCTCGTGTCCTAGTTTGTCCTCGTTCAAAAGTGGGTATTTCACAACCCACGGCCACAGTGAATTTTCACTGTGACGTTGCTGTTTTTCCGCCGTTTGCAACGCCGCTTGTTTTCTAAAATTACCGTATAGCGCTGTAAGTATTTTCCAAACCCTATTTTCAGATTTTAATATATATTGCTCATTCAATTATTTACTGTTGTTGGTTGTTGATTCCGGACTGAGTCCGAGGAGTTTCGGGGGTCGGATGGATGGAGGACGGAGTTGCCTGTTTATTTGATTTATGATTGTTGGATTATTTTATTATGCATTGTTATGGCATTACATGGTGCATGCACGTGTGTTTGAGGATTTATGTGAAAAGCCTGTGTATTGGCGTAAGTGTATTGCGGGTGCGTGTGTATCACGAGCCCAAGCCGGGATGGGTTATTATCTCGGTGGAGCTCCTCTGGTCACTCGGGAGCGGAATAAACTGAGTGATGTCCCCTGAGTTGTCGAGAGCGATGACGGGAGCGGGGCTAGGGGATGCTTGGCTACGAACGCGCCGGGCGTGGAACCGGGCATCGCCCTACTCACCGACTCCGTGGCCCTTCGCTGGCGAGGGCTAGAGGATGCTTGGCTACGCACGCGCGGGGCGCGGAACTGGGCATCGCTTGTTAAGTGTTACATGCGTGGTGGTACTCTACGGTGTGACACTGGAGCCAGGGTGTGCGGATGACCCCTAGGGGAGGTCATGGTGCATACGGTTAAAATTGGTTAATGGTTTGTGAGGCC
The DNA here is from genome assembly GCF_018687715.1 of Carya illinoinensis. Taxonomy (NCBI): domain Eukaryota; kingdom Viridiplantae; phylum Streptophyta; class Magnoliopsida; order Fagales; family Juglandaceae; genus Carya; species Carya illinoinensis. The sequence continues at coordinate 36,278,534 of NC_056758.1, forward strand.
AAATGGGACTTTTGGCGTGGGTCAGATGGACTTCTGGCGAGATATTGGGCCAGATGGACTTTTGGCGGCCAAATGTGACTTTTGGCGTGTTTTTCGGTAAGGATGTGTTTTTGGGCCAAATGGGTTTTTGGCGTGTGTGGAAAACTGGTGTTTTTTGGGCTTTGTGCATTGGGCATGGTTCATGCATCTTGTTTGAGTTTTATGTGTTTTTATCTGGTAGTGTTTGGCTTTTACTTACCTGCGGTACCATTCGTGGTTCCGTAGCTTTTGGTGCAGAGTTAGAGGACGAAGAGGAGGAGGCTGAGCCCGAGGATGCGGCTCCGCCGGGTTGCTGATGCTATCTTTTATATTTGTTAAAACTGTATTTGTGTTTTGTAATATTTTATCTATGTACATTTTAAACAGCTTGTATTACGTTAAGAAAAATTATGGTACTTAGTTATGACTTTCGTTATCCGCTGCGTGTTTCTCTGTACACATCTGTTGCCTTGCACTCACTCGGCACCCGTCGATGGGATGGTGACCCGAATTGTCACCATCCGGACGTCTCAATTTCCCCGTGTTCGGGCGTGGGGATTTGGGGGCGTCACAATAATTTTCAAATAAAACAAAAGGCAAAATTGAAAAAAAAAAAGATTTAGACGAAAATACTGTTCCAAGCGGATTTGAACTTTATATATAAGTATAGATATAGATATAGATATAGATAAAAGATAAATGATAAATATATTTTTGACATGGTAAATTATAATATATATTTTTTGTAAATACACTTTTACACATTTGATTATTTATATTTATATAAAAGTCTTTTAACTTATATAGACTATAGTTAAATTTAATACTATACTAATATAAGTTAATTATTATAAAATAATGTATTTATACTATAATATAAATAGATTAATAATTTAGTACATGTAAACATCATATTATTACTGACATATATAATCCGTAAAATTAGAAAAACCAAACTTGATTGAATCAAAACTGAAAAAATCAGAAGTTTTGATTTTAGTAGTGAATCGATTCAGTTTTAGTTCTTAATTTTTTAATACTGAAGTCTACCAGTTTAATTCTAAAAAAATGTATAAAATCATATTCAATTGGACCCGTTGCTCGTAAATATATGTTTTAAAATTCCTATCAAATATATCGACGGGATTGAAAGACAATTTTTTTTTAATTAAAACAATTTGGGACAGATATTGTTCTCCACATAATCAAGCTTGTTTCTGTAGGGATTATGGGCCTCAAACCGAGCACATCTAGTTTGACTTGATATCATGAAGAGAAGGCCTTGGCCCAAGTTGTAACAGCCCGCTAGAAATTCAATTATGAAATTTCTATTGACTTTAGGAACCTCGTGAAGACTCTATACGCTTTCACGAATCCATTAATCATATAGGTTTTAGTCTAACTACATAGTTAGTGTTATTACTCATTATGGTATCAGAAGTGTGTTTTTGATTATTGGAGATAGTTAGAAGTGTCTAAATGTATTATGGTTTGTGCCATTAGACACGGATGATTATTTAAGGTCTTATGGCGCAATAACACTTTTTCATATTTTCGGACGAAACGTTTGTTCAAAATTGTGGATATTATTGGATAAAAATATCTTGAACTAATTTTTGTGGATATTATTGGATAAAAATATCTTAAGCTAATTTTGTAGATATTATTAGATAAAAATATTTTCGTGGATATTATTGGTAAAAATATCTTAAGCTAATTTTGTGGATATTATTGGATAAAAATATCTTAAGCTAATTTCGTGGATATTATTGGGTAAAAATATCTTGAGTTGATTTTTGTAGATATTATTAGGTAAGAGAGTGCTACACTCCACTCTCACTTTGGGTAAGAGAGTCCTACACTTAACTCTCACTTCAGCCCCATCTGTTCCATATCTCATCCATAAGTATCTTCAGCCACCCCTCCCCACGAAATTATCTTCATTTATACTTTCCATTGAAAGAATATCAAACACTCTCTCTCGGACAACTTTTAAGAGGTCTTTTGCACACCCATTTCGAAGTTTTTGTAAGTGTTTTATCATAAAATCTCCTTCATATAAGTTGTTCCTTTTTTAGTCTAGTTTACGTGAATATTTTATTTGTCCCATTTGAAGATCATTTGGTTAGTCAAATATTGTATAAACTATAGAAAGGTCATTCTGGGAGATAAACTGGAGAATATGTTATAGTTTGGAGTTTTTGACCAAGCTAATGGATAGATATTGGTTTAAAATTTTTATGGAGTATTGTTAATATATGTATATGATTATTGGTTGAGAATTTTTACATGATTAAAGGTTTTGATGAAAGATTTTCTTAGATTTAGAAACTTAGAAACTAGAAGAGGAAAAACAGTTTCTGTTTTGAGAAAGTTTAACTCTTTGGTGGTCTAAACCTATTCCAATGACTTTGATAATTTTATTGGAGGATCCTAAGCATCTTATATACATGTTATATTATTATTTTAAAGATATTTGATATTAGTTTCAAAGATATGAAATTTTATGCAAATAGATATTCAGATAAGCCAAAGTGTGGATGTTCTTGGCTAAATTCATGTTTTGGTTAATTGTTAACCATGTGATTTTGAATTAGAAGCTTATATATGTTTTAGGACATCTTTTTAAAGCATGTGATGGTTTGGTTTGAAGATCACATGTTTATAAGTTATATATCAAAAGGTTAATCAAAACAAGTTAGAAACAAAAATCAATGGAAATAGCATATGAGAATTTCGGCCCTATGGAGTTTTAATAGTTGTGATTAGTTTTAAATTTTTCTAAATTGATATTTGAGTTAAGGATAAAATTTACATGAGACATGTAAATTTTGGTGACTTTTGGAGTTAGTATGCAAAATCCCTAAGTTATGGGTAAAACGGTCATTTTCCTACATGTAGAGAGTAAAATGAAAATTTTACTCTTTAAATTAGTATTTTCGATATTTCAAATTATTAGTGATTTAGTGCTAACTTTTAGAATCACTAATTACAGTTCCTCGTGATCGCGCTTAAGGTTTTATAAGAAACGCGGAGATCGACGTAAGTTAGCTTTTAACTTACTAGCAGTCTACTGTGTATGTGTGCTAAGTAAAGGAACTACAGTGTATGTATGTATGTTATCATATATGTCATGCCATGCCAAGTTATCACGTAATTTTCTATTATACAGAATTTATTCTGTCATCAATTTTTATCTGTTACATAATATATTCTGTCATGTATTACTGTACATTACAAGTATGTCATGTTAAATATGTTGTCTATTATATGTTATGCCATGCTACGAAATGTTTCTATCTCAAGTTGGTCATGTATTTCAAGTTATGTTCAAATCACGTTATGTTACGTCAGGACTTCAGTCCTTTCGTATTCCAGTCACGTTTCATCTTGAGTACATTCAGTTTGTGTAGAATACATGGGGCCACAACAATTGTGGAGTATGTATTTACACGTAGAATATATGAGGCCACAACAACTGTAGAGTATGTATTTTTCATGTTAAGTCAAGTTTGTGTAGAATACATGGGGCCACAATAACTGTGGAGTATGTATTTACACGTAGAATACATGGGGCCACAACAACTGTGGAGTATGTATTTACACATAGAATACATGAGGCCACAACAACTGTGGAGTATGTATTTTTCATGTTAAGTCAAGTTTCAGAACAAGTTCATGATAAGTCAAGTTTCATATCATGTTTATGTTAAGTCAAGTTTCAGAGCAAGTTCATGCTAAGTCAAGTTTCAGATCAAGTTCATGTCAAGTCAAGTTCAATTCAAGTTTCAATTTAAGTTATGTCAATTATGTTATGTTGTACGCCAAGTTATGCTTTAATTACTTATGAATTTGATTATACAATTATGCTTTTACTGTCATCCATGCATCATTAGTCTGTGTGGAAGTTTTTTGTTAACTTACTAAGATTTGTAATCAAATTTCACTTTGGTAGTCCCAACTGCCATTCCCCCCGAATGGTAGATCTTATTACAGGATCTGAAGGAGAATCAGGAGCTGACCAACTAGACACAGTTGACTAAGCGACGGTGTGACGTCAATGTTAATATAGTAGTTAACGTAAATTACAACTTGTACGATGAAGTTGCATATCTAGTACTTTTTGGATCATAACCATTTTGGACTAGTGTTATGATTTTAGTTGTTCAATAGGTCTTTATGTATGAAGTATGTTTTAAGCATTTGAGATATTTTCAATTTGGTGCATATTATTGCCAAAGAAAAAAATTTATCCACTGCGAATATTACATAATGTTAGATGCATGTTAGGAACATTGCATCTTATATGTCATGAACGGGGGCAGGTAACCTTATGTTGCATGTCTTAACACTCCAAATGTCCGTCCGCTCCAAATGTCCGTCCGATCCCAAACGGAATTTGAGGGCGTCACACAAGTGACGCACAAGAACCATGCCACATTAATGTGTTTGGGTACGAAGAGTACCTCAACTCTCCTCAACACTTCTCATTACTATTCATTATTTTATTATTACTTTTTACATATTTTTACTCTATTCATTACTTTTTAACTACTTTTTATTACTATTCATTACTTTATTATTACTTTTTACTTATTTTTTATTACTATTCACAACTCTCCTTAACACCCAACACTTTTTATTCACAACTTTCATCAACACTTTTTATTACTTTTCACCTACTTTTACTACTATTTAATGTGTAGGCATGATACGTGAGCCGAGGATTCCCGCAAAAGATACTGCTGCTGACAAAAGATTGTCGCATTAAAAGCGATAATGTGTCGGTCTTAGCTGACAAGAGCCTAACAAGGAAACATAAAATGCTAAAGCTCTGAATTTGGAGCCAAAAAATGTCTCGAATCCTCTTTTTTTTTTTTTTTAATTTTTTCTTCTTCTTCTTCTTTTTATTTATTTTCGTGATTAAATAAATTTTTTTTAGTGATATTGTGAATTTTAAAAAAAAATTATTTAAGAATATAAAAAAATAAATGAAAAAAAAATTATAAAAAAAAGCTAGATTGGGTGAGAATTTGGACTACATCCTCCAAAGAATGTAGCCACGCTCAACAAGGAAAATATAAAAAGAATAAGGTTAATTTTAAAAAATAAAAAAATGTGTGGTATAGAGTACTAAGTGTGTGGGCTTATGTGTAGCAAAGTTTTGTTTCTAAACTTACTAACTACTATTGCTTTCTTCTTCCCGACGCTTGATATCTTCTAACTTTGACATTGAAGATGCCATGAACGCACCCGACCGCCATATTCTTTTCGTTTACAAGTTTTAACACAACCTATATGAATTTAAAAAATCTTTCTTTAAGATGAAATTGATAAGGATAAAAAGAATTTTGCTAGGTACAACCGGCATATACAACCACTGTATAATCAGCTAATGTCAGCATAATTTTTTTTTATATATAAAAAAGAAGCCATCGCCTGAAACTTTGGGATTTGATGCATGTTGTTTCTTCTCCACTCACTTTGCCCACTGCCTCCAAAATCACCAGAAGCTTTAGTGGCAAAATCTATTCCATAGTGCACCAATGCCTCAAGAAAATCCCGGCCACCAACAACAAGTTCACCTACAATTGCGATGCCCACATCTTTAACAACAAGTTCCACGATCTTGAATCCGGCCACGCCATTGTCCGAAAAGCTCCTTTCCAGTGACAAACAATGCAGGCAAACCCAATCATGGCCACAAAGTCGACCACACATTAAAGGGCTATGCTAATAAAATATTTGTTAGTATTTTAAAATATAATGTTTGTTATAAACTATCTTGAATTGTATGACCACATTTATCTAGTCGTCAAATGCATAGTGCATAGTGCTAGCATAGTAAGCTAGCATAGTCCCCTTTGTACGCCTATATATATCGTTGAATTCTTTAAGAAATTGATAAGTTTGATATACAGATCAATAAGAGAACATCTCTCATTCTCTCTCAACCTCTCTGAGTTTTCTCTCATTCTTTCTCTATGTTTGAAACTCTCTCTTTATTTTGATTGATTTATAATACGTTATCAGCACGACGCTCTAACCAACTGAGCTAATAGGCCAGTCGGAGCATCAGCTTCACGGATCGATAGCACTTGAGCATGAAAACCCCTAAACGGAAACAAAGATTGGCGGCCCAGCTCATTCTTGCAAATCCTGGGCCTGTGGTGATTGACAAGCTCCACGCTTCCACGTTTGCAAACTTGATCGGGATGCGCCAAGGAAAACGACGACCTCGTGATGCAGACCAAGCAGCTCGGGAGGTGTCGACGATGTGCTGATGATGCAGCTGGGCTTGTACTGGTTCAGCCAGAAGACTAACAAGGAGATCAACTCCGTTGCTCTCTTTCCTCTCTCTCTACCCCCACCGGTGACCCACCGCAGGAAGCTCGTCGATCGTCTGAGCTCTCACTGGAACAAAGCTCTCACCGGAGCGAAGCTAAACTCTCACGGTGAACCCAGATCAGATGAGGATCTGATGGAGAAGAAACCAACACACAAGCACAGTGAGATCAACTACATCATCCGTTTCTCTTCCTTTCTCTCTATATATTTTTTTTTTCCAGCTTTGTAAAGATAGAGACTGATCGGAAACGAAAGAAAACCCCATGGCACTGAGCCAAACACCACTGTCGAAACTACGACCTCTGGTCCAAAAGGCCTATGAGGTCGCCCACAAGATGTATCATGGTCAGGTGCAACCGCATGATAAACATGATTTGCCAGAAAAGTGATTTGGTGGCGCCATGAATTCCGAGTTTCTCGGAACCCATGAAGAAGAACTCTCTGAGTAAGGGTCCGGTACTTTTCCATGGTGGCCACCGACTTCTCCCTTCACCGATACATGCAGAACAAAAACTGTGAAAGGTAGGTGGGAACTGTGAAAGAACTGTGAAAAGTAGGTTGGTGGGAACTAATGCTTCTGTAGGTACTTAATTACGACTATTATTGCTTTTGCAATAATGGTTGGGTGGTCCCCACTTTACTAGAGACAGTGGTCATGCATTTCGGTAAGAGCATCAAGGAGATTATCAATGAGGAGTTTGGTGATGACATCATGTCAGCTATTGATTTCTTTTGCTCAGTCGACAAAGTTAAAGGCGTGGGGCTTGTCGGCAGCATTTGAATAAGGGTGCTGGAGTCCATGAACGTGGTCGACTTCATTGACAATAAATCTCACATACAATTTACAAGAGTGAATCTTTATCATTTTGGCTTTATGCGACAAAGTCACTAAAGGAAACGTGGAAGTTTGAAAAAAAAAAAAAGAAAAAAAAAAGTCAGAAAAAGGGGCGTTTGTTGATGAAAATAAAATAAAAAATGATAAAAGTTAAAAATGGATGGGTGGAAGAAGACGTCCATTATAACTCCTCTTTTCTTATATTATTATATTTTTTTATTTTATATTATTATATCTTGAAAAAGTATAGATATAAAAAGAAAAGTTTGATTTATTTAGTGCGGTGGATACCTACGCATGCAACTTAGTATTGTGAGGTGAGTGTTGCTATAAAGTTTTCCTACTCAGTTTTGCAAGTTGCTAGCAAAGGACAGACAGCCTGGTAAATCATGTGGAGTGGGGTCCAGATACCATCAAGCCAATTTAAAATCCTTTTTGGTGGAGTTCAAAGTAAACCTATATGACAGAGTTCGAACAGGATTCAGTGGGCATTTTTACTTCAAGTAAGTTTTTCAATATATCATTTGAAATCTTTAAAGTAAATATTGGTGAATTAAAATTTTCATAATTTACATATCAATTATATTTGTGAATAATTTTATTCACATAGTTTAGATACAAGTTTTATTTATTCTTTTTGTACTTGTTATGAATTATTGATGATATAATTTATTTTAGAATGAAAATAGAGCATCCCTGAAGGATCGTGTACCAAAAACTCATTATGATTTATGCACCTAAAGTTGCATAATTGAAATTGTGAAAAAAATATATATTTGAATGAACGTCTCGAATGTGCTCCTGGAGTAGCAATATCGAGTATGCTCCTGAACTAGCAATATGAAATGCAAACGTTCACAATATATTCTAAATTTGTATCAGGTCTTTCAGTGACTGAGCAAAATAATGAGTTTTTGATAAGAATCATTAGTCACGTCTTACTAGATCTATATCATTCCCTGAAGTGAATGATAATGAATTTATATCATTCTATTCCCTGAAGTGAAAATAATGATGCGTTTCATTCAAAGAAACTAAGAGATTGAACGTGATAATGAATATCTTTTCGAGCCAGAAGCTCGTATTGGAAAAGTTATAAACTTTCTCTTTGAGATGATATTATACAATTATTGAATCAAATATTATGATGCATCAAAAAGTGATATGATTCAAAATATTTGTATCTTTTCATGATTATCTTGATAATCTAAAATGAATTACGATAAGTCGAATGATTTTCATATGGATGTCCATAAAAGAACCAGAAGATTCTTTTACTATAAAGTCTTACCACCAGAAGTGGAAAGAAAAATTTGTCAGAAGCAAATAAGATGAAATAATTCGACGTTATCTTAATTATCATATGTGAACTAGAAGTTCATATGATAATTAAATTATGGATGCAATAAGATAAAAATGTCTCATATTCGAGCTGCTAAAATTCCAGCGAGGATTGAAGTCCCTGAAGGACAATTAAGAAATTCAGCAGTCTAATGAACATAAGACATGTCTAAAGGCATGTGAGAGTTATTGATACAAAAGATAGAGCATCTCAAAAAGAGAAAGACACAAATAATTGGTACTCCTGAAGAGGCCATACCCACGAAACAAGCAATAAAGTCCATCTAGATTTTCTGTATAAAATTCTCCTATATAAGCTCTTGAAGAGTACAAATCTCCTGAAGAGTGCCTCGTGAAGAGGTTTATCATGAAAATGTCTTCCATTGAAGAGGGACAGGTACCTGAAAATAACGAGATCTCGTTACATTTCATGAATAATGGAGAAATTATGAATAGAAATAAAATCGTTGTCAACAACGTATTTCCATATAAGATGGCAATTGACATTACCAGAAGTAATGATGAAAGTGAATCAAGAATCGTCGAAGAATACGACGTAAAATATTGGCCAAATTTGAAAGAAACAATTCCTGCAGAATTGATTCACTAGTAAAATATGATGTATCGGGACTTATAGTCCAAACACCTAAAGAGGTGATGCTTGTTGAATGTCAGTGGGTATTTATAGAAAGGAAATAAAAATGTGATATATAAATCACGAGTCAGTTTCTCAATTCCTGCAGAATTGATATGCAGAATTGATATTACTAAGTAAAATGTGATAAATATTGACTTGAAGTCCAAATACCTAAAGATGTGATTTTTGTTAAATATCAGTGGATATTTATATACATGATATAAAAAGCCTGAAACTTTTAATATGAAAATGTGATATAGAGATCACAAGTTAGTTTCTCGAAGAAACAATATTGATATGTTTTTAAAGTGGTTGAAATCATATTGAGATTTTTATTAGCTTGAAAGTTACCGAGAGTTTGGATATGCATGATTAACTGCATATTTATATGGATCATTGGATCATGATATATATATATATATATATATGAAAATCCCTGAAGGATAGAAAATGTCTAAAACTTCTAATATGAATACATCTGGAAATATGTATTCTATCAAGTTTCAAAGATCCTTATATGATCTAAAGAAATCCAAACGCAAATGAAAACAAGCTATTATTGCAGTTTATATATATGATTTAAATGTCATTGAAACTCCAGAAGAGTTCATAAAAACTGCATATATTTGAAATATAAATCTGAAACCCTTGCGGCTTCAAGGGGAAGATGGATGATGTTATTAGTCATGAAATGTCATCTTTTAATACAATTAGTATTTCAGATTCATATTATGGGTTTGATATGAAATGTGCATTATTAAAGAAGAAATAAAGCACACAGAACATTTACCAAAAAATAGAAACACAAATATGAATATTTGTGAAATATTATTTTATTATCTTGAAACAAGAATTACAGAAATTTAAGGCACTTTGCCTCATTCTTCAAATGCTCTTGTTCTTCAAGAATCTGCATGGCATCCCTATCTAAAGCGGTGGGCAATCGAAAAGAAGATTTAAGCAAGGATTTTAAATTCCTATTCTCTTGCTTTATTGATTCTATCTTCATGTTGGACTCCAGAAGAAGTCGCTGAAGTATAGCAATATTCTCGTGGAGATCGTCAACTCCACAAGTTCTGGATTGCAGTCGCTGAGAAAATGCGACAATGGATGATGAGTATCGGGTACCGAGACTCACAAGCTCATAGATAGCTTCATTATCTGCCCTACGAGTCAGATCATTATATTGCATGATAGCACCTGTGGTAGAAGCAGGAACAGCTGATGAACGAGGTGCAGAGTACCTCATATATTGGCCATGAGAAGATCGCTGAGCCATTGCAGAGTAAAAATGTAGAAAGAGATTGCAGAGTAAAAATGCAGTATGATTACAGAAAAGTGAAGAAGATGAGATGTGAATGAAGATGAGCTGAATATCTCTTTTATAGAGAAAATTATGATACAACATCTCTCGTGAAGCAAGAGAAAAGAGACGAAATATAGCTTCATAGCTCTGCGGCGCCTGACAGCACGCCTGACAACTGAGGTGCCTGACAGCACGGTTGACAGCTGTAGCACCTAACAGCACGCCTGACACCTACAGAGGAGTTGAAAATCTGCGGTGCTTGTCTGATCTCAAAAGGCTGGCCACCGTTTTTATTAAAAATGAGGTTAGCGGTTTAATGTTGATGAATTCTCCACTAACTGTGTTATTTACAAGAACTCCAGAAGAGTACAACTCCAGAAGAGTAGTGATCAGCAGAAAGATCCAATTGTGATTATTTTATCAACATGGATCAAGTCCACAGTTAGTTGGATGTACAAATGCGAGTTATCTTTCAGATACACACAAGAAGATCATTGCAATTCATGAGAAGAAAGTTGAAATTGATATCAAGAAGGTACGGTCAAGTAAAAAATCTGGCAGATGTATTCACTAAAGCATTACCAACTGCAACATTTAAGAAGATTATGCAGAACATTGGAATGCGGAGGTTTGAAGACCTGTTATCATGCACTTTTCAGGGGAAGTAATGTCTTGAAGACTTGTGCTGATTGTACTCTTTTTCCTTCGCTAAGGTTTTGTCCCACTGGGTTTTCCTTTGCAAGGTTTTAATGAGGCAATCCTAAAGCACTTGGCGATACATATGAATACTGTACTCTTTTTCCTTTGCCATTGGTTTTTTTCCCACAGGGTTTTTCTTTGGCAAGGTTTTAACGAGGCATATTCTTTAAATATGGTCATCCAAAGGAGAAGTGTTATAAACTATCTTGAATTGTATGACCACATTTATCTAGTCGTCAAATGCATAGTGCATAGTGCTAGCATAGTGAGCTAGCATAGTTCCCTTTGTACGCCTATATATATCGTTGAATTCTTTAAGAAATTGATAAGTTTGATATACAGATCAATAAGAGAACATCTCTCATTCTCTCTCAACCTCTCTGATTTCTCTCTCATTCTTTCTCTATATTTGAAACTCTCTCTTTATTTTGATTGATTTATAATAATGTTGTCTTTTTTTTTGGCTCATCTCCTGCGGTGGACTTTGCATTCCACAAAACATACCATGCGTGATTTGATTATTGGATCTTTTACACTGGATGAGAACCAAATGACGAAAAGGTAACCCTCACCCTTAAAATTCACATCCTAATTATTTTATTTCTCAAAAAGAACCTATAAAAGTAAGGAGTTATTTCATATTTCAATTTACACTCTATGAAAGAAAAACAATCAAATGCCCATCATCACCAAAGACAGATTATACGATTCCTATTTCTTTCCATGAAATGTTGATGTCTGGATAGCCAAAGGCAACTTTTGGGCAATCTTCAATGTCCTCTTGTGAAGTTCGTCATCTAAAGCAATCTTCAATACCATGTCACTTATTATTATTTTTTTGACATCCATGTCAATTGTTTTTTAAAGAGTAGTTCTATAATTTAAAATAAAATATGATCACGTGAGATACAAACAACTATTATTACATAAATAAAATTATAATGATACATAACATCCTCTTTTTACATATAAAATAAGAAAAGGTTTGCATTTGAAAAGTCAAATCTAATAACTGAAAGTCGACAGCCACCGCTTACAAAAAATAAAAAAATAAAAATAATGTCGACAGCCACCAATTAACCATAAAAAGTTGTCTATCATAGGACCACGTTCCTTCTAAAAGCTCATCACAAAAGGTATAATTATTTCATGGCCGAAAATGATTTACACAATATTTTCTACAACATATTTCACAATTTAATATTTATTAAATGAGAAATATTTTTATAAATATCTTATAAAAGTAATATTATTTTATAAAAATGTCCTCATTTTACAATATTATTATGAAATATATCATGAAAATGTGTTGTGTGTTTATTATTACTCTCCGTACCGTTATTCATATTTGTAACCCTACTCTTTACCTCAATTCCTCCTTTGTCCCCCACTCCCATTCATATCTCAAGTCGCTTCTTTGGCTCTCGACCCAGTTCTGATTTGTTTTCCGATTAGTTGGTGTTCGAAATATGTAAGTGATTAGGGAACTTACCGGATTTGCCCGGAGGTTTAGCAAATATTTTTCTTTTAATACCATTTACTAATTTGATTACGTCGTTTGGATTTATATTTGAAGTCGGTGGTTCCGGATTTCATTAACTAAGTTCGTGGTTGCTGGTAGTAATTGATAATTATGAATGCTTTGTTCAAACCGATTAGTTTATGCAACTATGATATGATCCCCGCGAATAACCTCGATTCCCTTCCTTTTTTAGCATGATTTTGCCTTGATTTTAAAGTTTCCTGGATTGCTAGGCTCAGGCGTGATCTTGTTTCCATACTGATATAGCTTAGCTTCTATAAGTTCCCTGTAGATGCCGTATGTCAAATCATCCTGAAGATCATTTTTCACTCGATTGCTATAAGCAAGTTGTGGAGGCAAGACCCCCTCGAAGTGCTCGATCCGCCCCTTGTTTTTTTTAAGCTTGATAAGATCAAAGTATTTATTTGTTTTTACTATTTACATCGTTGATCGCGATGTTATTGTTATTGTTTTATTTCTCATCCTTTTTCTTTGTGGTTCTTCCTCAACTTGGTCAAATTGTGAACGCTTTTGGAGATTATTTTGTTATATGCTTCTTTATTAGAACCTTTCTAGGGATTATTCTGGCATATATACTTTCGATTCCAAACTCACTCATTCCGTTGGAGTCATATATGGATCACTTGTTGCGTATGCTTTAGGGGCACCACATGGATCGCTTTTGTTAGCTTTATCACATACCGAAGCATTGATTCCAATGTTGCCATTGCTTTTGGTTTCTATTCTCGCCTTTGTTAAAACATTGTGTTGTTATGTAGTACTTGAGCACTTGTCTATGAACAATATTCTTGATTAGCTTCTTCATCAGGACAAACCTAGTAGGCATAAATTTGTCACATGGTTATCACCTAATTTAGTGGAGGCCAGATTTTTAAAGGGGATGATCTTATGATGTTCTTTTGGTTGTTTTCTTTTATGACCACAGACATGGATTCCACTGGCGGTCAAAGTCTCTACCCGTTGCATCGTTGCAAGACTCTTCACCTGGTTTGTGGAAATTTTTCCATTCTGTTTGTTATTATTAGTGGAGAAGATTTATGGTTGTACGCTTGACACTTGTATGCATTATTTTTGGAGATGATTTATTATTGTCTTATTTATACTTTAAAAAGCATATGTCTTATCAAGCCATGTCTACGTACAGGTAAGGCATGCCCAAGGGATTCACAACGTGGCAGGGGAGAAAAATCATGATGCATACTCATCGTATGGTTTTTTTGATGCAAAACTATCTCCTCTTGGCTGGAAGCAGGTAGTTGCTGATTAATTATGTTCTAATTGTTAGTTCATTGCATCTATGTTGTCGATGAAGTATTCTGCTATGGAAACTTTTATATAACTAATTTTTAGGTAGAAAGCCATGGTCATCCTGTATTAACCTTATTTGCAATGGTCAAATAAAATAAGAATTACTCTGATGATAGGAAACTGGATAAAACTTGTAAGTTTTGTCGCACATAGGCTTGATTTCTAAACTTTCTTGTCCTGCTTGTATCTTGTATTAGATATCATATTCTCCCATATGATTATAAAAGTGATGGCATAGAATGATTTCGTTGTGCCATGCATGATAGGTTCATAATCTGCGCAAGCATGTTCAAGCATGTGGGATTTCCAAAAGCATTGAACTAGTCATTGTTTCCCCATTGTTAAGGTAAAAGTCACTGCAATTTTGTCGCCTCCTCTTTTTGATATTTTTTTAATTTTTTTTTTAATCTGCTTAATGCCGTGCAAATGGTGCAGATCACTTCCACTAAGCTCACCACTGGATTCTGACGCAATGTACAAGCATCATTATTACCGCTAGAATCAAGTGGTGAAGAATTAGTGTGGTTTCAGTGATCAGCTTTTCTAGGATTAGAGCATTGGCAATAATCTAATCTATAATGAAATTTCAATGTGATCTTTTGTCTATAATATAAACTTTTAGGTAGATTAGTCCATATTAGACTAGCTATCTTTTAATTCCAAATAATAATGTAATATTATTTATTTTAAAGATATTTGATAAATTTTTTTAATATTTTACAAATACACTTCATATATTAATTAATAATTTTATTAAAAAATAAAATTATTATTTTTCAACTATTTTTTCCCTTAACTTAATTATTCAATAAATATATTTTACCAACTATTCATCCAACAATCACATATACAAACATACCAATATTTCTTTAAATATATTTTCAACAAGATGTTAGATATGTACAAAAACTACTTATCAAAACTATATACAAAAACTATCTATTACTTTCACTTCTAAATAATAAAATATCAAGACTTTTACAGAGATGATCAATAATTGTTAAAAAGAAAGACAAAAATTGTGGATTAATTACAACTTAATCCATTCAGACTCATCAATGAAGCTAAGTGAAATAAAAGGCTCGGCTTCCTTGTCAGTAAGTTCCCTGGACCATGACACTCTTCCTGCTAAAGCTAGCTCCTGGTCCTGTGCACTTGTAATGCCCATAAAACTCAGTACTGCATTCGCACCAGAAAACCCACAAGACATAAAAATCAGCATAAACCAACCTTCATGCATGCGCATGTTTACTTTTCTATTCTGGTCAAAATGAAACTTCCAACATGAACCAACCAAGTTAGAGTAGACTTTGCAGTAGCAAAGGAGGAAAAGGACAATAACAATATGATGGATTAGGTCATATAAAATAAAGATGAATATAAAGATGCAGTTTTGGTATATAAAATAAATGGCTAAGTCAAGTAGTTTTCGATGGATGAAGATGAATGAAAGGGGAAAAGATGAGCACTTGGGCTTGCATCTGCAGGTTGCAGCACCCATGTACTGCAGCAGACTATAGAAAATAGCTAGCACAGTCCCACTTCCTCTAGCGCAATATGGGTCAGCAAAATATGTGAAATATAAAAAAAATTAAAAAAAAGAAAGAAAGAAAATCCACTGAGGCAAAATGGGCCCAAACTATATATATATAATAGTTGAGAAAATCGCCTATTCATTGTATTAAAACTTGTTGCTCTAGCTCCTTATTTCAAATATAATATCAACACTTTAGGAATCAAAATAGTGCCTTTTAGCATATATAAAGACCACTCACATGCCAAAGATTATTGATCCAGATCACAAAACAATATATAAAGTTTCTTCAACAAATGAGTGAAAATGAAAATCATACCAACTAAAGTTTCATAACAGAGGGGCTACTGCATACCAGTTTCCACCATTGAAATTTCATACACTCAATTGTTCATGAATCATTAGAATGACTTTTACAAGTATAAGGATAACAAATCTTAGCTCCTGGCAACTCTGCTGGTTTACCCCTTTTACAACATGCTTGATCTCAAGTGTTTATAGTTAGAAAAGCATTTGGAAGACCACATAGCAGACCACCACAGACTCAACTTCACAGAATAGGAACACAAACCAGATTCAACACATGTATCGAGCCATCATTCAAGAACACAAGAGGAACAAAACATTAAAAAGAAAAGAAAAGAAAAGAAAAAAAATAATGAAAGTTTATGATGCATACCTAGGTCGAACAGATGTATCTAGAAATGAGACCTAAGATTTCTACAGTTGATTCCATCACAGAATCCATCAACTCAACTAAACTGGTATTGTGAAAATCTTAAACCCAATAAACATTAATTTTATAAATCTCCAATAATCTAAATTAAAATTGATCATCATAACTCAAGAAATCATAGGTGCTAATTTGCAAGGAAATATAGAGCATCTTGATCAATTTGAATTTTAATGTGCGTATCCGAAAAGGCAAAATGGAAGAGCAACTACGTACCAAGAGAGGCAGGATGGATTTGGCAGAGCTCGGTCGTGTCGCTAGGGTTTTCTGAGAGAAGCCATTGCGGGAGTTGCAAAACCACGACGACAACTCTGTTTAATCGCTTATTGAAGAGAAAAATGAGAGAAATGGTGAATTGAATCAAAAAATGAGAGAAGAGGGAGAGGAGAAACTCAGAGAAGAGGATATGGAAGAGACTTACTGGTTGCCTGGAAGAAGACAGGGAAGAAGGCGATCGATGGAGATGCAGAATGATAAACGAGGAAGCTTGCGGGTTGAAGAAGAGCAAGGGAGAGAAGAGCGCGAGGTTGCTCAGGCTTGAAGAAAGAGAAAAGAACGAGGGAAAGAGTAGGCAGAGATTTGATGAAATAATAAAATATTATTATCCAGAGCAAACAGTGGCTCACCATACTTGACGAGGGACTATAAGACTTACTGTAGTTGAAGTCTGAAATTTTTATTATATAGCCAATCTGATGCAGAGTAAAATATCCACAAAAGTCTAAATTTTAGACTTGCATTCCAGTGCCAATGCTCTTATTTGTTTATGAGAGCTGCTTAACCTGCCAATATTATTAGGTCCAGGTTGTGCTTAAAAAGGAAATCAAGGTCATTCTAGCACCAGTAGGCAGATTCTTAGAAATATTTTCAAGTAAAAACCCAATATTGCCTCAGGTTCATGACTCAAAGCCCTGAGATATATACACATAATTACATTCTAATATGTAACATATCTTGTTGTACATTTCCAGCCCTATGGCCAGTCAAATTTGTATGTGATATGTAAACCACCAAGACGCTTGTCTGGCTTCTAACTTGAATACTATGTATTTAAAAGTTCTGCCAACAGCCATATCCCCCCAATCTGAAACTAAAAATATCTATTTAGTGTAAAAGCATGTATCCAGCCCTGTCTAAGCCATTTCTAAGTCCATGTCCAAGGTCTTTTAGGTATTCAGGCTTCATAACTTTTAAGATGCACGAAGAAATGATATGTAAAAAGCCAAACGTCATTTATTATTTTTAATCGTTTTCTGAATCTCTATTCCCAGCGGGGCTTTTGGTTTAGATGACTTGGCATGTTCCTCACCAAACAAATTGGGTCTCCATGTTTAAATTGCTTTAAACATACGTTTATAATTTCATCTATTTATAAAAATAAAAATAAAATTGCTTTAACTCTTAATTATAATTCATGGGTAACAATGGTTCACTGCAGGACCATGCAAACAGCAGTTGGAGCCTTTGGTGGTGAAGCATGCACAGATGGGGTAAATGTACCTCCTCTAATGGTTGCAAATACAGGGAACAGTGGCCATCCTGCAATTTCAAGTCTAAATTGCCCACCGTTTGTAGCAGTAGAGCTTTGCCGTGAACGTTTGGTATGCCACATTACATATAATAATGGATATTGTAGGGCCCTTTTCTGCATGTATATTGGCATGCATGCATACAAAGTTATCCATTTGTAATATACATCTTAGTACTTATCCAATTATTAACAAGAAGTGAATCAAAATTGGGGCAAATGATGGTCCCTCCCTTTTTTCCCATTAATTGGTTATTAGTTGTCATCTCAATTTGTACTTGTGTGTGTGTCTTCTTTTCACTACAGGGAGTTAATGCATGTGATAAGAGGCGAAGTATTAGGGAATATCGCCCACTTTTTCCAGCGATTGATTTTTCACTGGTAAGTAAATTACCAGAATTGGGGCTTTAGAGTGCGTGCCAACGAGTGGCTTTGACGGTCAATTCCAAATGCTATTGACTTGTTTACCTGGTCTTCAATTCAATCATGTTTATTATTTATTCATGTTGTAATTCTTGTTCAGGTAGAAAATGATGATGACATTTTGTGGACGCCTGACATTAGAGAGACGGATGAGGACGTTGCCGATAGGGGACATAAGTTTTTGAAATGGTAACTACCTTAAAAATTACTTTATCGTGTTTGAGATCGGCCATGGGTTTTCAAACATGCTCTATCATTCGACAAAATTGGTTTATTAAAAGGAATATTCCGTTTTTTCTTATTAGCTGGCATGGTCGTCCCATGTCAATGGGATCTTGATCTTTCATGGATCCAAGCTCACCTTCTTTTAAAAGGAAAAGAAAAAAATGCGATATTGTTTGTGTTCTACAGTGAGTCCCAATATGTAATACATGCATGTTAATGTGTTGCATACATATGAAGTCACTTGTGTAATATTATCTTTCTTTTTTTTTTTCACTTAAAATATACCAGTGTTTTCAGATGTATGGATCAGTATTTGGGATGATTCCCTTACAATTGCAAATAAACTCTTGGTTATTGCTTATGAGATGAATTTTTCCACATGGTTCTTGTATATCCTTTCCACCTTTTATCCTGGTTGAGTGGGATTTCTGTAGATATTTTGATCCGTTTTGCTATCATCTGGTTGCAAGTATGGCCATGAACATACCCCAAAATTATTTCTTTTCCTTTCATTGTTTCTCAATTGGCCCAGGTTGTGGACACGTGAAGAGAAGGAGATTGCAATTGTCACCCACAGTGCATTCTTGTTTCAAACCCTGAAAGCTTTTGGAAATGATTGTCATCCAGTTGTTAAGAATGAAATATGCCCAAAGTAAGTACTGCATTCACACACGCACGCATAAAACATTTTAGTAGACGCAGAATCGGGTTCTCGGATTTAAAATATAACGCACCATGTTCGTGCGATCAGAAGTTGACGCCTTCTGCTGAATTTGTAGTCTAGCCGTGTGATTCCACCACAAACCCCCCCCCCCCCCCCCCCCCCCCCCCCCCCTCTTCTTCTCTATTTTATTTTTTCTGATTTTCCCATTGCCTTTCGTTCATGAAAAATATATGCTCATTCACTTGACGACATTTACATGAATTCATTTTGCATTTTTTTTTTAAATTACATTTCAGAATTACATTTTTTTGCTAATCTCTTTTGAGTTTTTTTTTTTTTTTTTTTTTTTTTTTTTTTTTTTTAAATCGAAAATTTTGAGTCATTTGTCGAGGATGAATCCCCAGAAACTTCTATTTATCTATTCGTTCAGGTACTTAAATTTGTTGGTTAGATTCTCTATTCTGCTGAGGCATCCTCATGGAAGGCATTCTTGTCCCTTCAGTAGTATGGTTTTACTTGTATGACTTGATTTTGAATTCCATGATCATTCAAAGTAGATCACTTTTTCTAGAGCAATGATTTTCTCTTGGTTGTTGAGATAGGGTTTTAGTTTGGGTGCTGAGAAGTGTTGATATATGTTGTGAATAGTAGTGAAAAAGTATGTAAAAATTAATAATAAAATATTAAATAGTAGTAAAAATTAATGAATAAAAATAAAAAATAGGTGAAAAGTAATAATAAAGTAATGAATAGTAGTAGAATATGTTGAAAAGTGTTGAGATATTCTCAACACCCAAACACACCTGACTCAGGGGTTAACTAGTTTGACCTTCGAACTCCCTCCATAAACTATCCATACTTAATGGTTATAAAGATTTTTAACTAATACAGTGTGATTGTGCAGTTTTGCCAATTGTGAACTCCGTTCAATGGTCTTCATAGATAGGAGGTGAGCATATTCATTTTCAAAATGTAGCATCCATATAATCTAGCTTTATCATGTTCTAACTCTTTGTTTCTGCAGTGTGATGGGATCAGCTTCCTCGACGACTAACTATCCTGGAAAAATACCTCATGGACTCGATCTTCCCAGTGATCTTGCCACTGAGAAGCTTCCAGAGAAAGGACTTGCAAACTAACTACAGCGTAGGTTGTAATAACAATAACCAAGAAGGAATAGACACAATACATGTGATTTATGATTCAAGTATTTGTTGAGGCACTTCCATTTTTAATATATTTCTACAGAAGACAAGGCATCCATTTTTAGCAAGTTTGATGGCTCTGTTGGATGATTTCATGATTCTTTTTTCTTGGAATAGGTAGATCTAAAGCCTATACCAGAGTCATGAGTACTTGACATCAGAGTGAGAGAGAGAACCTCCGACTTCTCTCTAGAAACACAGCTACCTCTGAACCAGCTCCTGCAGAGGGGGGGGGGGGGGGGGGGGGCGTGGAACGAGGCTTCGGCTCCATCCTCCCTTCTCTTCCCCCTTCCTTTTCCTTTTCCTTTTCTTAGTGGCTGTTGTTTTAGTTTTGTTTTTCTCTAGTTTCTGGTTAGTTTTGTTTTTCTCTTGTTTCTGGTTTTTGGTTTTTTTGGTTAAGCTCTCGGTGGAGGGAGCTGTATCGCCGTGGCTCTTACGCCAAGGCCTTGCCCTCGGCTCACCCCAGTGCTCCTCTCCCCGGTCGTGTTTGGCGATGTGTTGATGTAGAGCGTTGCGGAGGCGTGGGCTGATCTGGTGGAGAGGATTCGGAGGTCATGGGTTTGGCCTCGGGTCTTGTGGGGGGTCGTGGCTGGGCAGGGGCTCTTGCGGACGGTTTGAGCTGTTGCTCTATTTCCCGGTGTTAAGCAGAGGCGGCATGGGCTGTTTGTGGAGTGCAGAGGGCCGTTGGAGTGGCTGTTTGGGGCTGCTGGAACGTAGGGCTGGTACTGCCGGGGCACGGCTAAGCAGAGATATCCTTTGGTGCGGCGTGGAGGATGCGGCGTGGGCTGTCCTCAGAACCTTCTCTTGATGAGAGCTTGGCTGGGTCGGGCAAGAGGCGGGCGGGGAGATGTAGAGGTTTGAAGGGATGATGATGGGTGGCGGCAGCTGAGGAATGAGAAGAAACCCTAACGGGTTGGGCCCCCATATGCATACCCACTGGGCCTTGGGCTGGGCCTTTTTGCTTTACAGCCCGTTACCTTTTTTTTATGTATTTGGTTTTGTTAATCTGTTTTTTAGTTTTATAAATAATATAAATAGTCTAAGTCCCACTCCTCTTTTGGAGGAATGTGGGTGTTTGTCCTACCCCTCTTTTGGCGGAAGGTAGGTGATAGTACTCTTGCTCCTTGGGAGGATGGAGCGTGAGTGTACCTTTCTCCTTTGATGTTTGTCAGGAGAGAGGGTGTAGAAGTTTTAGACAATGTCCGTCGCAAAGAAATTTATTGGCGGGGAATGTAACAGCCCGCTAGAAATTCAATTGTGGAATTTCTTTTGACCTTAAGAACCTCGTGAAAATTCCGTAAGTTTACACAAATCGACTAATCGCATAGGTTTTAGCCTGTCAACATAGTTAGTGTTATCACTCACTATGGTGCCAGAAATGCGATTTTAATTATTTGAGATAGTTAGAAGTATCAAAATGTATTATGGTTTGTGTCATTAGACTCGGAGGGTTATTTAAAGTCTTATGGCGTAATAACATTTTTTCATATTTTCGGACAAAACGTCTGTTCAAAACTGTAGATATTATTAGATAAAAAGAAATATCTTGAGGTAATTTTCGTGAATATTATTGGGTAAAAATATTTTGAGTTGATAGATATTATTAGATAAAAATATCTTAAGTTGATTTTTTTTAGATATTATTGGATAGAATATTATAAGATAATCATTTATAGATTTTTTTTGGGTAGGAGAAAACTACACTTAACTCTCACTCCAGCCTCATCTCTTCCATATCTTATCCACAAGTATCTCCAGCCACCCCTCCCCACGAAATTATCTTCATTTATGCTTTCCATTGAAAGAATATCAAACACTCTCTCTCGGACAGCTTTTAGGAGTTCTTTTGCACACCCATTTTGAAGCTTTTGTAAGTGTTTTATCATAAAGTCTCCTTCATATAAGTTGTTCCTCTTTGAGTCTAGTTTCCGTAGATGTATTTTTCGTATCATTCCATGGTCATTTGGTCGGTCAAAAGTATTTTTAACCATGGAAAGGTCATTCTGGGCGTGAATCTGGAGAGTATGTTATAGTTTGGAGTTTTTGACCAAGCTAATGGATAGATATTGGTCCGAAATTTTTATGGAGTATTGTTAACATGTATATATGACTATTGGTTGAGGCTTTTTGCATGATTAAAGGTTTTGATGAAAGATTTTCTTAGATTTAGAAACTTAGAAACTGGAAGAGGAAAAACAGTTTCTGTTTTGAGAAAGTTTAACTCTTTGGTGGTCTAAACCTATTCTAATGACTTTAATAATTTTATTGGAGGATACTAAGTATCTTATATACATGTTATATTATTATTTTGAAGATATTTGATGTTAGTTTCAAAGATATGAAATTTTATGCAAAGAGATATTCAAATAAGCCAAAGTGTGGATATTCTTGGCTAAATTTATGTTTTGGTTAATTTCTAACCATGTGATCTTGAATTAGAAGCTTATATATGTTTTAGGACATCTTTTTAAACCATGTGATGGTTTGGTTTGAAGATCATATAATTATAAGTCATAGATCAAGAGATTTATCAAAACTAGTTGAGGAAAAAGTTTATGTTTTTGGACTAAGTGTAAAACCAAAAACTCCAAATGTTATTTTGTGATTTTGGTGACTTTAGTTCGATGATTTAAAGCATGGTTGATGTTAGGATGATATTATTAATATGTTAGAAGTAAGATTTGATTTTTGAAATTCTTGGAGATGTTTTGATTTAAGGTCAAAACTTGTGATTCAAGTGCTTGGATCTTTTTACAAAAAAGTTTGGTGTTAATTATTAGCTTTTTCTAAATGGATGTTTTAAGTATGGTTTTGAACTTAGGATTGGAAGATGTTTGTTGCAAAATTTTGGTTTAAGCATGAGTTTTGAAGTTGGAAGGAATTGCAACAAAAATAAAGGGAAATGACCTATGGATGTTTCGACCATAGTGTGTTCTTCATAGTTGTGTTTTGTTTTAAATTTTTCTGAGTTGATATTTAAGTTTAGGACAAGATTTACATGAGGAATGTAAATTTTGGAAACTTTTGGAGTTAGTATGCAAAATCCTTAAGTGATGGGTAAAACGGTCATTTTTCCACATGTAGAGAGTAGAAAATTTTACTCTTTAAGTTAGTATTTTCCATATTTCAAATTATTAGTGATTTAGTTCTAACTTTTAGAATCACTAATTACAGTTCCTCGTGATCGCACTTGAAGTTTTATAAGAAACGCGGAGATCGAGGTAAGTTAGCTTTTAACTTACTAGCAGTCTACTGTGTATGTGTGCTAAGTAAAGGAACTACAGTATATGTATATGTGTTATTATATATGTCATGCCATGCTAAGTTATCACGTAATTGTCTGTTATACAGAATTTATTCAGTCATTAGTTTTTATCTGTTACATAATATATTCTGTCATATATTATTGTACGTTACAAGTACGTCATGCTAAGTATGCCATCTATTACATGTATGTCAAGTCATGTAATATTCATTGTTGCAAGTATGTCATGTTAAATATGTTGTTTATTATATGTTATGCCATGTTACGAAATGTTTCTCTCTCAAGTTGGTCATGTATTTCAAGTTATGTTCAAGTCAACTTTATGTAGAATACATGGGGCCACAACAACTGTGGAGTATGTATTTAACTGCATTGAGTTTGTGTAGAATACATGGGGCCACAACAACTGTGGAGTATGTATTTACACGTAGAATACATGGGGCCACAACAACTGTGGAGTATGTATTTTTCATGTTAAGTCAAGTTTATGTAGAATACATGGGGCCACAACAACTGTGGAGTATGTATTTAACTGCATAGTGATGTGTAGAATACATGGGGCCACAACAACTGTGGAGTATGTATTTTTAATGTTAAGTCAAGTTTGTGTAGAATACATGGGACCACAACAACTGTGGAGTATGTATTTATACGTATAATACATGGGGCCACAACAACTGTGGAGTATGTATTTTTTTATGTTAATTCAAGTTTCAGAGCAAGTTCATGCTAAGTCAAGTTCAGTTCATGATTCAATTTAAGCTATGTCAATTATGCTATGTTGTACGCTAAGTTATGCTTTAATTACTTATGAATTTGATTATGCATTTATGCTTTTACTGTCATACATGCATCATTAGTCTGTATGGAAGTTTTTTGTTAACTTGCTGAGATTTGTAATCAAATCTCACTGTGTAGTCCCAACTACCATTCCCCCCGAATGGTAGATCTTGTTACAGGACCTGAAGGAAGATCAGGAGCTGACCAACTAGACACAGTCGACTGAAGGACGGTGCGTCGTTAATGTTAATATAGTAGTTAAATTACTACTTGTACGATGGAGTTGCATCTCCAGTACTTTGGGATATTTTCAGTTTGGTGCATAGTATTGCTAAAGAAAAAAAAAATTATCCGCTGCGAATATTGCATAATGTTAGATGCATGTTAGGATTATTGCATCTTATATGTCATGAACTGGAGCAGGTAACCTTGTGTTGCATGTCTCGACGCTTCAAATGTCCGTCCAATCCCAAACGGAATTTGGGGGCGTCACAGGGTGGTATCAGAGCAATACGTCTCTGGGCAGTAAATCCACATGTCCTTAGGAAATGCACCAAACATTAGGCTTGAAATTTTAGTCGTCAGTAGGCTTGAATTTCTTAAAGTATGAAGGGTAGTATGTGGTTTTAATATATATATATATACTCGTGTGTTTCAAGAAGGGACACATGACTCGTGATAGAATACCTCGGATTCTTAAGGGAGATAACAATCAAAAGGATCAGAATTTTCCGATGGATAAAGAATTAGTTGAGGTAAACATAGTTAACGTTGATCTGATTGTAATTGATGGTAGTATTGCATTATTATTATTTTGGAGTAAGTCAAGTCATTGGGGTTGGTAAATTGTACATTGTTTGATTCAAACGAGTCATTGTTTCTATTAATTGTGGTAGTGCTTGAGAATTCAGTTTGGAAGCTAAATTGTTACCCTAGTGGTAAGAGTAACAATTTTCATTAGAAGTATTATTGTTCATACCAATGTAAATATAGAATACCTTTTAGTAATATGAGAAAGGATATGTAGGATTGATAAATGGTATTCCACATATTTGGAGAATTGTTTTGATTCGGAGAATACGATAGAAATTGTGTTTGGAAGAGTAATTTGATTAGGAGAAACTTTAGCCTTAGTAGAATTTATTTATGATAATAGTATTACCACGCCGCCAGTAAATGATTTCTGGCAAAGTACTATCTTTATGGATACATAGATCGATCTTCTTTTGAAGACTATTATATGGAGAGTAAAATATTGGTCTTGAGGATTTATGTGAACATTAGAAACAAATCATTTAGAGTTAGAATAATTGATAACTTATGATGGATAGAAGAGTTATGACAATCATAAGAGAGAAAGTTTCAAGTTTAAGTTATTAACTGGTCAGTTATCAAAGTACCACCTAGGAAGATGACTGATTGTTGCGGTTATAAAGAAGTAAGTTAGTCCTAAACCAGTAGAACTCCTTGAGGTTTTTATTAACTTGAAGATTACTGAGAGTTTGGATATGCATGATTAAATGCATATTTATATGAGTCATTGGATCATGTCATATATATGAAAATCCCTGAAAGAAATAAAATGGAGTACATAAAACATATACCAGAAGATAGAAACACAAATATGAATATTTGTGAAGTATTATTTTATTTTCATAAAGCAAAATTACAGAAATTTGAGGCTCTTTGCCTCAATCTTTAAACGTTCTTGCTCTTCAAAAATCTGCATGCCTCTCCTATCTAAAGGAGTAGCCACTCGAAAAGAAGAGTTAAGCAAAGATTTTAAATCTCTGTTCTCTCGCTTTACTGCTTCTATCTTCATGTTGGATTCCATAAGAAGCCTCTGAAGCAGAGAAATACTCTCGTGGAGTTTGTTAACCCCACCAGTCCTGGATTGCAGTCGCTGAGAATATGCGACAATGGCTGATGAGTATCGAGTACCGAGACTCACAAGCTCGTAGATAAGTTCATTTTCTGACTTATTAGTCAGATCATTATTTGATTGCATAATAGCACCTACGGAAGAAGCAGAAACAACTGGTGAACGAGGTGCAGAATACCTCATGTTTTGGCAATGAGAAGATTGTTGAGCCATTGCAAAGTGAGTAAGCAAAAAGAGATTGCAGAGTAAGAATGCAGACTAATTTCAGAAAAGTGAAGAAGATGAGATGAGAAAGAAAATGAACTGAATAATTCTTTTATAGAGAAAATTATGACGAATCATCTCTCGTGAATCATTTCTCTACAAGAGACAAGGGCAATGTAGTATCATAGCTGCGGTGCCTGACAATTTCAGAAGAACAAAGTAGTGTCATAGCTATGCGGCGCCTGACAACTACAGAAGACCTATAAAAATCACGCGGATCAGAGTTGTCTGGTCTAAAACAGAGTGCCACCGATTTTGTTAAAAAGAGAGAGAGAGAGAGAGAGAGAGAGGTTAACGGTTTAATTTTGATGAATTCTCTACTAACTATGGTATTTACAAGAACATTTAAAGTATATCACCTATGCTTTTCTAAAGAAGAGTTTCAGAAGATTATTTACTTAAAGTTTTAAGTTTGGAGAGTATGTCGTTACAACTTGGCCAACCTTGTGCAAAGAAGTATAATCTAATTGTTGATTAAAGTAAGAGAGTTAATGAATGACATAATCTCAAAGGCAAATATATACGGGATAGACAGTAAGTTGGTAAGCAACACCTCCTCATTAAATTGCTATTTCTTACTTACTTCGATTTCGAGGACGAAATCTTTTTTTTAGGAGGGGAGATTGTAACAGCCCGCTAGAAATTCAATTGTGGAATTTCTTTTGACCTTAAGAACCTCGTGAAAATTCCGTAAGTTTACACAAATCGACTAATCGCATAGGTTTTAGCCTGTCAACATAGTTAGTGTTATCACTCACTATGGTGCCAGAAATGCGATTTTAATTATTTGAGATAGTTAGAAGTATCAAAATGTATTATGGTTTGTGTCATTAGACTCGGAGGGTTATTTAAAGTCTTATGGCGTAATAACATTTTTTCATATTTTCGGACAAAACGTCTGTTCAAAACTGTAGATATTATTAGATAAAAAGAAATATCTTGAGGTAATTTTCGTGAATATTATTGGGTAAAAATATTTTGAGTTGATAGATATTATTAGATAAAAATATCTTAAGTTGATTTTTTTTAGATATTATTGGATAGAATATTATAAGATAATCATTTATAGATTTTTTTTGGGTAGGAGAAAACTACACTTAACTCTCACTCCAGCCTCATCTCTTCCATATCTTATCCACAAGTATCTCCAGCCACCCCTCCCCACGAAATTATCTTCATTTATGCTTTCCATTGAAAGAATATCAAACACTCTCTCTCGGACAGCTTTTAGGAGTTCTTTTGCACACCCATTTCGAAGCTTTTGTAAGTGTTTTATCATAAAGTCTCCTTCATATAAGTTGTTCCTCTTTGAGTCTAGTTTCCGTAGATGTATTTTTCGTATCATTCCATGGTCATTTGGTCGGTCAAAAGTATTTTTAACCATGGAAAGGTCATTCTGGGCGTGAATCTGGAGAGTATGTTATAGTTTGGAGTTTTTGACCAAGCTAATGGATAGATATTGGTCCGAAATTTTTATGGAGTATTGTTAACATGTTTATATGACTATTGGTTGAGGATTTTTACATGATTAAAGGTTTTGATGAAAGATTTTCTTAGATTTAGAAACTTAGAAACTGGAAGAGGAAAAACAGTTTCTGTTTTGAGAAAGTTTAACTCTTTGGTGGTCTAAACCTATTCTAATGACTTTAATAATTTTATTGGAGGATACTAAGTATCTTATATACATGTTATATTATTATTTTGAAGATATTTGATGTTAGTTTCAAAGATATGAAATTTTATGCAAAGAGATATTCAAATAAGCCAAAGTGTGGATATTCTTGGCTAAATTTATGTTTTGGTTAATTTCTAACCATGTGATCTTGAATTAGAAGCTTATATATGTTTTAGGACATCTTTTTAAACCATGTGATGGTTTGGTTTGAAGATCATATAATTATAAGTCATAGATCAAGAGATTTATCAAAACTAGTTGAGGAAAAAGTTTATGTTTTTGGACTAAGTGTAAAACCAAAAACTCCAAATGTTATTTTGTGATTTTGGTGACTTTAGTTCGATGATTTAAAGCATGGTTGATGTTAGGATGATATTATTAATATGTTAGAAGTAAGATTTGATTTTTGAAATTCTTGGAGATGTTTTGATTTAAGGTCAAAACTTGTGATTCAAGTGCTTGGATCTTTTTACAAAAAAGTTTGGTGTTAATTATTAGCTTTTTCTAAATGGATGTTTTAAGTATGGTTTTGAACTTAGGATTGGAAGATGTTTGTTGCAAAATTTTGGTTTAAGCATGAGTTTTGAAGTTGGAAGGAATTGCAACAAAAATAAAGGGAAATGACCTATGGATGTTTCGACCATAGTGTGTTCTTCATAGTTGTGTTTTGTTTTAAATTTTTCTGAGTTGATATTTAAGTTTAGGACAAGATTTACATGAGGAATGTAAATTTTGGAAACTTTTGGAGTTAGTATGCAAAATCCTTAAGTGATGGGTAAAACGGTCATTTTCCCACATGTAGAGAGTAGAAAATTTTACTCTTTAAGTTAGTATTTTCCATATTTCAAATTATTAGTGATTTAGTTCTAACTTTTAGAATCACTAATTACAGTTCCTCGTGATCGCACTTGAAGTTTTATAAGAAACGCGGAGATCGAGGTAAGTTAGCTTTTAACTTACTAGCAGTCTACTGTGTATGTGTGCTAAGTAAAGGAACTACAGTATATGTATATGTGTTATTATATATGTCATGCCATGCTAAGTTATCACGTAATTGTCTGTTATACAGAATTTATTCAGTCATTAGTTTTTATCTGTTACATAATATATTCTGTCATATATTATTGTACGTTACAAGTACGTCATGCTAAGTATGCCATCTATTACATGTATGTCAAGTCATGTAATATTCATTGTTGCAAGTATGTCATGTTAAATATGTTGTTTATTATATGTTATGCCATGTTACGAAATGTTTCTCTCTCAAGTTGGTCATGTATTTCAAGTTATGTTCAAGTCAACTTTATGTAGAATACATGGGGCCACAACAACTGTGGAGTATGTATTTAACTGCATTGAGTTTGTGTAGAATACATGGGGCCACAACAACTGTGGAGTATGTATTTACACGTAGAATACATGGGGCCACAACAACTGTGGAGTATGTATTTTTCATGTTAAGTCAAGTTTATGTAGAATACATGGGGCCACAACAACTGTGGAGTATGTATTTAACTGCATAGTGATGTGTAGAATACATGGGGCCACAACAACTGTGGAGTATGTATTTTTAATGTTAAGTCAAGTTTGTGTAGAATACATGGGACCACAACAACTGTGGAGTATGTATTTACACGTATAATACATGGGGCCACAACAACTGTGGAGTATGTATTTTTTTATGTTAATTCAAGTTTCAGAGCAAGTTCATGCTAAGTCAAGTTCAGTTCATGATTCAATTTAAGCTATGTCAATTATGCTATGTTGTACGCTAAGTTATGCTTTAATTACTTATGAATTTGATTATGCATTTATGCTTTTACTGTCATACATGCATCATTAGTCTGTATGGAAGTTTTTTGTTAACTTGCTGAGATTTGTAATCAAATCTCACTGTGTAGTCCCAACTACCATTCCCCCCGAATGGTAGATCTTGTTACAGGACCTGAAGGAAGATCAGGAGCTGACCAACTAGACACAGTCGACTGAAGGACGGTGCGTCGTTAATGTTAATATAGTAGTTAAATTACTACTTGTACGATGGAGTTGCATCTCCAGTACTTTGGGATATTTTCAGTTTGGTGCATAGTATTGCTAAAGAAAAAAAAAATTATCCGCTGCGAATATTGCATAATGTTAGATGCATGTTAGGATTATTGCATCTTATATGTCATGAACTGGAGCAGGTAACCTTGTGTTGCATGTCTCGACGCTTCAAATGTCCGTCCAATCCCAAACGGAATTTGGGGGCGTCACAGGGAAGCTCCTGAACAGTTGCGTTAGTTGACTTATAGTCTGGTTCTCCTGTACTGATAAGTCACAGTTGCAACTTCGTTTATGAATGAATGCTATGAAGCATATTCCCATTAAAAAAAAAAAAAAAAGCCTATACTAGAGTCGTCATGCCGATTCTTTTTCAGATGAAGATGTGAACACATTGGGTTTATTATACTTTATCTAGCTTTCTATGGGGGCCATGGAAGATTGATGTTTTTTACTTTGGAACATGAACATACAGATAGGTTTCTGTTTCAATATCATTTTATTTTTAATGAAGTCTTTTATCGTTAAACATTGAGCCTCTCTTCCTCCCTTGCTGATTTTTTGTTTTTTCAAAGTGACACTGTTCTTCCTTGGTTTCCACTTGAATGGATGGCATGTTATTGTGTTTGGGGTCGTTTGGACACTTAGAATATTTCAGAACGAATAGTAATGATATAATTTGTGAATAATAGTAAAATATTTTAAGTTTAAATATTTTATTAGATTTTGAAAAATGAGCGAAAAAATTGAATAAAAATATTATAAAGTTAAAAAATTATTTGAATGTAATTTTTTAATATTTTATTGTTTTGAAATTTGTATATTTTTTATGTTTTGATTGAGAGTTTAACATTTGAAATTGAAATTTGTTTTGTATTTTACTATTTTAGTGTTGTTTACATATTAAGATGAGATGAAAAGTTTTATCTCATCTCAACATCCTAACGAGGTCTTAAGCCTTGTTTTGATATATGAAGTATCTACACTCATTTCATCTTATCTCATATAATAATTATAACTTTTCCAATTTTTTTTAAAAAATATAATAAATAATTTAACTTTTTTAAATTTAAGAACAAAAATAATATTAAAAAGTAATATTAGAATAGTATTTTATTGATTTCAGCTTATCTCAACTCACCATTCACACTTCTTCCGTCTCAACCCTTTGAGTTTTTCGAGACTGAAGTTTCAAAACCATGCAAAGCAGGTAAAATTCAAGATGAGATGTTCTGCTGTCCAAGGGCCCCTGCAAGCTAAGGGGCTTTAGGCTTCGGGAAAGGCCCTTTATAGAAGCCCATAGAGCCCATGTCGCTAAAAGTATCGGTTAGACAAAACTAAACGAGATCGAAAAAAAAATACCTGTAATCTGTGCTTAACGTCAACTTTAAAGATTTGCGAAGTTCTTTTGGCGGAAATTGTTTATGAGAGGCGAGCATGTAAACTTAATTTTTCCTAAATACAGTGAGCAAAATATGTAATTCAACAAAGACGGAATGGGGACAAATAATTAATCATTAATCAATGAATAAACGTTTTCCACAACACTTTTTCCACACTTTTTTTTTCCACACCTTTTCCACACGTTTTTTTGTTTTTTGGTTTCTGAGCAAACCTTTCCCACACTGCTTGTGAACAAATAAATTTACCTTAGCGATTGATTTTCAGCCAACGAAAACTAACTTATTTGACATTTTAACTGAGGATTGACTGTTATCCAGATCCCCTAAGCGCATAAATCACATACCCCAGTAACATAGAAAGTAGAATGAAGAGAACAACACCCATGATGCTGGCATTATCCGACTTAGTAGGTTCTGTTCTACTTCCCTCCCCCATGTCATCTCCAAAAGGAGAGCTAGATGCTGATTAAAACGGAGCTGCCACATCCCAGAAGGACTTAGTGACCAAAGATGGGGCTTCTATTTCAGGTTTTAATATTGTTGAAGCATCAGTTGGACCTTCCATGGACATCAACTCAACACAATGATCTTTTAGAACCTAGGTGAAAAAATAAAGCAGGAGTAAGAATAAATAAACTTTGGGGGCAGGGAGGATCGAATTATGAGAACAACATATAATAAGTCCCCTCAGAAAGAGCAGTCCATTTTGCAAGAATGTACAATTTTCAAGGCCATTAGAACATGAAAAAAACATCTCTCTGGTTCAATATAAAAAGTTTTATCGCAGATGTGCATGATTAGGAGGTGATCTATACTAAAGCCATTTACTAAAAATCAAGGTGATTTGTGGAAACAGATCCAAGGAAGAATTTCATTATTCAGCCTTTGAAAGGTTCCCACCCCCTTCCCAACAAAAAAAATATTATTTTCTTTCCACTGAAAGAAAGCACGTAACCAGATATTTTAGTCATTGAGTCACATGTGCGCACCTCAAGAGTCTCAGATGGCTGTAGGTAGTCACATATGTAGGTGCCTGCCAACCAAGGAACTGTTGATAGCAGCGCAGATGAAGAAATACTAGAGGAAACAGAGGCTAAAGATGAAGTTTTCATATTCATATATCTCGTGTGTTTACCAGGCAACTGCTGATATATATATATCAGATTTACAAATGAATAAAATAATGTAAGCTAATTTCCAGCTCATGTAACAAACTATAACAGAATATTTCCATTCTATTAATCTGATGTAGCCGTAAGTATTTGAGATGAATTTGTATCCTGTATTCTCAACATCCCCCTGCAAGATGGAAAGTAAATGTTGATTACTCCCATCTTGAGCAGCAGCCAATTGAAAGTGGGGCAGTGCAATGGCTTAATAAGTAAGTCTGCGAGCTGGGCTGAGGATGAAACATGTGTAGTAACGATCTGACCGGCTAATATCTTGTCACGAACTAGATGACAATCTAGTTCGATGTGTTTTGTACGCTCGTGGAACACGGGATTAGCTGCAATGTGGAGGGCCGTAAGCTTGTCACAATGTAGAGTGGCTGGTTGTGAAATGTCCATGTTTAAATCATGAAGCAAGTAGCGAAGCCACGTTAGTTCACATACAACGGATGCCATAGCTCGATATTTAGATTCGGCAGAGGAACGTGAGATGGTGTGCTGTTTCTTGGACTTCCATGAAATGAGGGAGTTGCCGATGAAGACACAAAAACTTGTGGTGGAACGTCGTGTGTCTGGGCAATTTCCCCAGTTGACATATGAGTAAGCGATAAGTGCAAGTTTGGATGAAGCTAGAAAAAATAGACTTTA
This sequence comes from Carya illinoinensis, assembly GCF_018687715.1. Lineage (NCBI taxonomy): Eukaryota > Viridiplantae > Streptophyta > Magnoliopsida > Fagales > Juglandaceae > Carya > Carya illinoinensis. Next base: position 36,312,010 of record NC_056758.1, read on the forward strand.
TCCTGGGGTGCCTTTGAGATATTTGATGACTTTGACAATGGTGTTATAGTGTGGTATTCTGGGAGTTTCCATAAATTGGCTAAGCAAGTGGATGCTATAGCTGAGATCGGGCCTTGTGTTTGTTAGATACAGTAGCTTGCTTAACTAATTTCCGATACAAAGCAGGATCATGAAAAGGTTCTCCATCATCTTTGCTGAGTTTGATGTTTGGTTCCATGGGAAGAGGTGATGGTTTGGAAGCTAATAAACCAATTTCGGGTAAAATATCCAGTGCATATTTCCGTTGACAAAGTTGAATACCATGTTGTGAACGTGCAATTTCCATGCCAAGGAAATACTTGAGTGCACCGAGTGTCTTTATTTTGAATTTGGTTGCCAGGAAGTGCTTGACAGCTTCTCGGAAAGTAACATCAGAACTCATCACGATGACGTTGTCGACATACACGAGGAGTGCAACAAAGGATGTAGGCATTTGTTTGGTGAATAAACTGTAGTCCGATTTGGATTGTGTGAAGCCAAACTCGGTAAGGGTGGAAGAAAGCTTGGAATTCCACTGTTTGGACGCTTGCCGCAAGCCATATAGGCTTTTTTGAAGACGACATACTTTGCTGGAGGAGGCTGCAGGGTGGCTGGGATGAGGCTTCATATATATTTCTTCAGCAAGTTCGCCATACAAGAAGGCGTTGTTGACATCGAGCTGCTGGAGGTCCCAGCCTTTGATGGCGGCAACAGTAAGGAGGCAGCATATAGAAGCCAGTTTTGCAACCGGCAAGAAAGTGTCGTGAAAATCTACGCCTTCACGTTGGGTGAAGCCTTTTGCGACCAAACGAGCCTTAGCTCTTTCAATTGTTCCATCCGCATGAAATTTAAGTTTGTAGATCCATTTACAATCAATAGGCTTCTTGCCGAGAGGGAGGTCAACGATGGACCAAGTTTCATTAAGCTCTAAAGCAGTGAGCTCCTGTTCCATTGCTTTGCACCAAATAGGATGTTTGGCGGCTTGGGAATAAGTGGATGGTTCAGTGGTAAGAGACACAGAAGTGGTGAATGCTTTAAAGGTAGGGGAGAGGGAAGCATAAGACAAAAAAGAAGAAAGAGGAAAAGATACTTGCTTACCTTTGGTCGTGTGTTCATCAGGAGCTTTCACCGTGGATGAAGATTGGGTTGAAGCTGTGACTTGTTGGCAATGGAAGTCATGGAGATAGGTGGGGGTCTTTCGGATCCAAGTTGATCTGCGGAGAGGTGGAGAGGATTGGGTGGAAGGGGAAGTGATAAGGGGAGATGATGTGGTGGTGTCAATTGAGGGAGAGGTGTTGTCGACGTAAGTATCTGGGAAGGGATATGGGTTAGATGGTAATGTAGCTGGGATAGGGGCAGGTTGGTCCGTTTGAGATGTGGATGGAAGAGGGATGGTTTGTTTGAGAGGGAAGGAGTCTTTGTGGAAAATTACATCATGTGAGAGGAATATTTGGTTGGTGTGAATGTCAAGGAGTTTGTAGCCCTTGACTCCATAAGGGTAGCCAAGGAAGATGCATGGGCGAGCTCGGGGATCGAATTTGATTCGTGTGTGAAGGAGGGTAGATGCATAGCACAAGCAGCCGAAGACTTTGAGATGAGAGTATGGAGGTTTGCGATTGTATAGAATTTCAAATGGAGATTTGTAATGAAGAAGTGATGTGGGTGTTCAGTTGATTAGATAGATTGCTGTGATGATGAATTCTGACCAGTATTGTATAGGGAGGCCAGATTGGAATTTGAGTGCACGGACCACATTCAAGATATATTGATGTTTACGTTTGGCCAATGCATTTTGTTGGAGTGTAGCCACACATGTGAGCTGATGTAAAACACATTTGGATTGGTAAAAAGATGGCATTTTGAATTCGGCACCATTATCAGATCGTATGGTCTTGATACTTGTTTCAAATTAGTTTTAAACTAGAGAAAAAAAATTCTGAAGGGAGAGTCGAGCTTTAGATTTTGATTTTAACAAGTACATCCAAGTGCATCGAGTGAATTGATCGACAATGGTAAGAAAATATTTAGTCCCATCGTGAGTGGCAGATTGATTTGGCCCCCATATGTCTACCGAAACCAGTTCAAAAGTTTTAGTTACTTTACTTTCAGATTGAGGGAATGGTAATTTGTGATGTTTTGCTAGTGGGCAAATGTTACACAGAGTGTTGTGATCAGAATGAGGCTTGGATTTAAAATTTGAAATGTCATTTAATACATATTTGGTCATGGAGCTATCTCCAAGCCGATAGTGCCATAAGGTAAACATGTCAAATTTTGTGCTGTGTGAAGCGTAAGCTATGCTTGAAGGATGTAATACAGAGAAAGAAACAGATTGTAAGGCCGTTGTATGTTGTTGGGGTAGCTGGAGATGGTATAAGCCATTAAGTACAGTCCCCACTCCAATCGTCCTCCAAGCCGAAAGGTCCTGAATGAAACAAGAGGTAGAAGTGAAAATTAGACAACAATTTGAGTGAGTGGATAAAGCCTTGGCAGAAATGAGATTGAATGAGAAATCTGGAATGCATAAGGCATTTTTAAGAACTAAACAAGCAGAAAGATGCACATCACCAATGTGTGTGGCTACCATGTTGTGACCATTAGGGAGCTTGATGGTGTGATTAACAGCTGTGATATTATGAGTAAAGAGATGGGAACTACAGATCATATATGATCTGTAACACCCGTGTCAAGTATCCAGGAGGTAGTGGTTTTGTGAAGTGTATTGGTGAAATTTGAATAAGAAATACCAAACATGGGAGGCGTGTTAGAAGTAATGGAACTAGCTTGCACGTGGTTCACGACTGGTGAGGAATGAATGGATGATTGGTTGAGCAAAGCAAGGAGGTGGCTATACTGCTCTTGAGTAATAGGTGGTCCATTGGTGAGTTGGTCCTGCTCGACAGAAGATTGATTTGCCGAAGATTTGGATCTGAAATTGGTCTTGTGTCCAGGTGGGAATCCATTGAGCCAATAGCATTTTTCCTTTCTATGCCCTGGGATACGACAGTCAGCACACACCAGGAGATTGAGATTTGCCTTAAAACACCTTTCGAAAGAGTGACCAGGGACGTTGCAATGGGAGCAGAACAGCCGTTCTTTGCGTGATGAGTGACGCTGGTCAGGAACTCTAGCAACCATGGCAAGTGGTGCAGGGACAGTATGTAGTTGTCTTCGGCGTTCCTCTTGTTGAACCAAAGAAGTCACTCGATTCAACGGGGGTAAGGGATCGTGTAGTAAAATCTGAGCACAAATAGAGTTGTAAGAGTCATTTAAACCCATTAAAAATTGCATTACCTTGTGGCGATGTGTATTTTCCAACAAGGTTTTGAGTGAACCACAGATACACAAAGGCATTGGTTCATAGATTTCCAACTCGTCCCAAAGGCATTTGAGTTTGTTGAAGTATTGGCTCACTGAACGGTATCTTGAATCAGTGATGAGATAGATTTGGTTATTTGGAAAATGCTCCTCGCATTTTGGATTGAAAATCGCTCACGAAGATCCTTCCAAACATTGGCTGCCGAGTCGGCATGTGCAATGCTGGATCGAAGGTTTGAACCAACAGAGTGTTGAATCCAGGCGATGATCATATCGTTGCAACGCTCCCATAGGGCAAGAAGAGGATCAGATTCATGAGTGGGTTTTGGAATTTTGCCGTCAAGAAAGCCAAGTTTATTTTTGATGTTGAGAGCACGCCTCATATTGCGCGCCCAGGTCACATAATTTTCTGTAGTGAGGAGGTCGGGAACTAGGGGAGAGGAAGCTCCTTCTCCGGGCTGAATATAGTATGGACTGGCGGGATGGTGGGGGTTGGTTTTAGGATTGGAAGACATTGATGAATTGGATTCAGAGTCGGTATTGGAAGGAGTTTCATTCATGGCTCTGGTACCATGTTGATAGCAGTGCAGATGAAGAAATACTAGAGGAAACAGAGGCTGAAGATGAAGTTTTCATATTCATATATCTCGTGTGTTTACCAAGCAACTGCTGATATATATATATATATATATCAAATTTAAAAATGAATAAAATAATGTAAGCTAATTTCCAGCTCATGTAACAAACTATAACAGAATATTTCCATTCTATTAATCTGGTGCAGCCGTAAGTATTTGAGATGAATTTGTATCCTGTATTCTCAACAGGAACAAATACTCTTCGAGGAAATGAAAGACTGCATTCTTTTCTGCTCTTGACCATATCATATAAGATATGGTAGGTGGACAGATCATGTTTATAAGACATGCAGTCGCTTTGAAAAAAATGAATTAATATGGGACCTACATGAAAAAAAAGCTAACTTTTTAATTGTGGACCCCACTCTTTTTCAAAGCGATTGCGCGGCGTTTGCAATTCCATGACTGTATGTAACATTGCTCAAATAAAATAGTTTCGTAACAGTTCCATGTCAATTATATGTAGAGAAGTCAGTACATGTACATGTGCTCTAAGTTTAATTACTGCTGTTCTGAAAAAAAAAAGGGGGGCTGTAGCGCTAGTACCAACTCAAACCATATGTATATGAAGTAGTTTCCACCTCAATCGACATATAGCAGTCAGAAACATGTGCTCTTAGTTTAGTGTTCAGAAATGGAAAAGAGGGAGGGAGCGGGGGATTGAAAACGTTTAAGAAAGACTAGAAGTTGATCCACACCTTACCATTCAATAAATTGCAGTCGTGTACGCATGACTAACGATCCCTAGTTGATATTGTTGCATAAATTTTGCTGTGTTTCTATGTATGTAGAGATGACCCTGCAGGCTTCTCATGCTGCTGAATAATTTCCACTCGTTTCCTCATAATCGAAGTGATACAAAAAAGGAGTCCAGGTGCGCTCATTTATGGAAAATGGCCCTCATTGCCTCAAGATGTTGCAATGATCAGCTCGGCTCGTTAAGTTTAGCAGCGCTCCAATATCTTGGGCTAAGTAAGCGGGCATTGCGTGCTTAGCTTAGCCCAGTGGCGAATACTGCCCGTGATTCGAGACACCGAAGAGTATTGGGTTTTGCATTTTTTACGGAAGAAAATAGAAACAAAATAGAAGTACAACAAAAGAATCAAATAAAACATAAAATGAGATAAATGATATTTGTGATGATAAAGTCTATAAGTGTTATGTATTCTTTTTAAAAATATTAAATAAATATTAAATATATATGAAAATTTTAATATTTTAATAATAGATTATACTCTTTTTTAAAAATAATACACTGCATTTGCATAATTTATAATTGTATCTAGTATTATTTTAAAAATTAACTTATCATAAATAGGTCTTATGAAAATAAAATTTGTTAATTGATCTCGTTTGTTGTTGTATAATATCGTATTTTCTTTTAATTGTAAATTAACGTAACATATTTAGTCACACCAATATAGTAATTTCACTTTCATTAAATCAATTTAATTTTTTTTATTTATCGAATAAAAAGAATACAAATAAAATACAATAAAGATTTCATTTTGAGATCAAAGTATCAAACCAATTTCCCCACTACCATCAATACATGTAGGGTATAAAAAAGAAAAAAAAAACTGAAAAACTGGTTAAATTGAACTAGACCAGACAAAACCGATAGATTCAGTCTAATTTGTAAGAGATCCGATGCAATACCAGTTCTTAAGAATCGAAACTAATCCCAAATCGGTATAGTATCGGTTTTCATATTTAAAAACTGGTTTAAATTGAATTAAGCCAGTATATATATTTATAATTTTTTATATTATATTATATATATTATATTTTAAATTGATAATTAATATAACATAAAATTATAATCTTATTATTCAAGTTTATTTATCTTATAACATAAAATTAATCTTATAATTTTTAATGTAAGATTTGATATAATATATAAATTTTAGTTTTAAATATAAACATTAACATTAAGTTATTAATATGAATTTACTTTTGATATATATATATATTTAAAGGATAAAGGATAAATACATTTTAACATGATAAATTATAATATATATTTTTTGTAAATATAGTTTTACACATTTGATCATATATACTAATATGAAAGTCTATAACTTATGTAGACTATATTTAAATTTAATACTATACTAGTATTATTATAAAATAATGTATTTATACTATAATATAAATAGATTAATAATTTAGTATATGTAAACATCATATTATTACTAATATAGATAATTCGTAAAATTGGAAAAACCAAACTGGATCAAATCAAAACTGAAAAAATCGGAAGTATGGGTTTTAGTAGTGAATCAGTCCAGTATTAATTCTTGATTTTTTAGTACCAATATATACCAATATCGTTTTAAAAAAATTATAAAACCAGACTCAACCAGACTGGTTGCTCGTAAATATATGTTTTAAAATTTCTATCAAATATATCGACTGGATTGAAAGACATTTTTTTTTAATAAAAACAATTTGGAACGGATATTGTCCTCCACATAATCGAGCTTGTTTCTGTGACGCCCCTAAATTCCGTTTGGGATCGGACGGACATTTGAAGTGTCGAGACATGCAACATAAGATTACCTGCCCCCGTTCATGACATATAAGATGCAATGTTCCTAACATGCATCTAACATTATGCAATATTCGCAGCGGATAATTTTTTTCTTTAGCAATACTATGCACCAAATTGAAAATATCCCAAATGCTTAAAACATGCTTTATATATAAAGACCCATTGAGTAGATCACAACACTAGTCCAAAATGGTTATGATCCAAAAAATACTAAAGATGCAACTTTATTGTACAAGTAGTAATTTACGTTAACTACTATATTAACATTGACGTCGCATCGTCGCTTAGTCAACTGTGTCTAGTTGATCAGCTCCTGATTCTCATTCAGGTCCTGTAACAAGATCTACCATTCGGGGGGAATGGTAGTTGGGACTACCAAAGTGAGTTTTGATTACAAATCTCAGTAAGTTAACAAAAAACTTCCACACAAGCTAATGATGCATGCACGACAGTAAAAGCATAAATGCATAATCAAATTCATAAGTAATTAAAGCATAACTTGGCGTACAACATAGCATAATTGATATAACTTAAATTGAAACATGAACTGAACTTGACTTGACATGAACTTGATCTGAAACTTGACTTAACATGAAAAATACATACTCCACAGTTGTTGTGGCCCCATGTATTCTACACAAACTTGACTTAACATGAAAAATACATACTCCACACTTGTTGTGGCCACATGTATTCTATGTGTAAATACATACTCCATAGTTGTTGTGGCCCCATGTATTCTACACAAACTTGACTTAACATGAAAAATACATACTCCACAGTTGTTGTGGCCCCATGTATTCTACGTGTAAATACATACTCCACAGTTGTTGTGGCTCCATGTATTCTACGGAAACTTATTCTTTAACTGCTTAAATACATACTCCACAGTTGTTGTGGCCCCATGTATTCTACGTGACACAATTGCTGTGTCTCACGTAGTGTATGCGTCACAATTACTGTGACCCCATACATAAGTAATCAAGATGAAACGTGACTGGAATACGAAATGGCTGAAGCCCTGACGTAACATAACGTGACTTGAATATAACTTGAAATACATGACCAACTTGAGATAGAAATATTTCGTAACATTGCATAACATATAATAGACAACATATTTAACATGACATATTTGCAACAGTGAATATTACATGACTTGACATACATGTAATAGATGACATACTTAGCATGACGTACTTGTAAGGTACAGTAATACATGACATAATATATTATGTAACAGATAAAAATTGACGACAGAATAAATTCTGTATAATAGACAATTACGTGATAACTTGGCATGACATGACATATATGATAACATACATACATACACTGTAGTTCCTTTACTTAGCACACATACACAGTAGACTGCTAGTAAGTTAAAAGCTAACTTACCTCGATCTCTGTGTTTCTTATAAAATTTCAAGTGCGACCACGAGGAACTGTAATTAGTGATTCTAAAAATTAGAACTAAATCACTAAATATTTGAAATATGGAAAATACTAACTTAAAGAGTAAAATTTTCATTTTACTCTATACAGGTGGAAAAATGACCGTTTTACCCATAACTTAAGGATTTTGCATACTAACTCCAAAAGTTTCTAAAATTTACATTCCTCATGTAAATTTTGTCCTAAACTTAAATATCAACTCAGAAAAATTTAAAACAAAACACAACTATGAAGAACACACTATGGCCGAAACATCCATAGGCCATTTCCTTTGATTTTTGTTGCAATTCCTTCCAACTTCAAAACACATGCTTAAACCAAAATTTTGCAACAAACATCTTCCAATCCTAAGTTCAAAACCATACTTAAAACATCCATTTAGAAAAAGCTAATAATCAACACCAAACTTTTTTGTAAAAAGATCCAAGCACTTGAATCACAAGTTTTGACCTTAAATCAAAACATCTCCAAGAATTTCAAAAATCAAATCTTACTTCTAACATATTCATAATATCATCCTAACATCAACCATGCTTTAAATCATCAAACTAAAGTCATCAAAATTACAAAATAACATTTGGAGTTTTTGGTTTTACACTTAGTCCAAAAACAGAAACTTTTTTCTCAACTTGTTTTGATAAATCTCTTGATCTATGACTTATAAATATATGATCTTCAAACCAAACCATTACATGGTTTAAAAAGATGTCCTAAAACATATATAAGTTTCTAATTCAAGATCACGTGGTTAGAAATTAACTAAAATATAAATTTAGCCAAGAATATCCACGCTTTGGCTTATCTAAATATCTCTTTGCATAAAATTTCATATCTTTGAAACTAACATCAAATATCTTCAAAATAATAATATAACATGTATATAAGATGTTTAGGATCCTCCAATAAAATTATCAAAGTCATTAGAATAGGTTTAGACCACCAAAGAGTTAAACTTTCTCAAAACAGAAACTGTTTTTCCTCTTCCAGTTTCTAAGTTTCTAAATCTAAGAAAATCTTTCATCAAAACCTTTAATTATGCAAAAATCCTCAACCAATAGTCATATATACATGTTAACAATACTCCATAAAAATTTCGGACCAATATCTATCCATTAGTTTGGTAAAAAAACTCCAAACTATAACATATTCTCCAGTTTATCTCCTAGAATGACCTTTTTATAGTTTACACAATATTTGACTGACCAAATGATCTTCAAATGGGGTAAATAAGATATCCATGTAAGCTAGACTAAAAAAGGAACAACTTATATGAATGAGACTTTATGATAAAACACTTACAACAGCTTCGAAATGGGCGTGCAAAAGACCTCCTAAAAGCTGTTTGAGAGAGAGTGTTTGATATTCTTTTAATGGAAAGTGTAAATGAAGATAATTTCGTGGGGAGAGGTGGCTGGAGATACTTATGGATGAGATATGGAAGAGATGAGGCTGGAGTTGAGAGTTGAGTGTTGTTTTCTCCTACCCAAAATATCTATAAAAGATTATCTTATAGTATTCTATCCAATAGTATCTACAAAAAATCAACTTAAGATATTTTTATCTAATAATATCTATAAAAATCAACTTAAAATATTTTTACCCAATAATATTCATGAAAATTACCTCAAGATATTTCTTTTTATCTAATAATATCTACAGTTTTGAACAGACGTTTTGACCGAAAATATGAAAAAATGTTATTGCGCCATTAGACTTTAAATAAGACTTTAAATAACCCTCCGATTCTAATGGCACAAACCATAATATATTTTGACACTTTTAACTATCTCCAATAATCAAAAACACACTTCTGATACCATAGTAAATAATAATACTAACTATGTAGTTAGACAAAAACCTATACGATTAATGGATTCGTGAAAACTTATGGGGTTTTCACGAGATTCTTAAAGTTAATAGAAATTTCACAATTGAATTTCTAGCGGGCTGTTACAGTTTCTGTAGGGATCCTGGGCCTCAAATCGAGCACATCTAGTTCGACTTCATATCATGAAGAGAAGGCCTTGGCCCAAGTGATGCACAACAACCATGCGACATTTAATGTATAGGCATGATACGCGAGTCGAGGATTCCCACAAAAGATACTATTGCTGACAAAAAATTGTCTCATTAAATGCGATAATGTGTCAGTCTTAGCAAACAAGAGCCTAACAAGGAAAACATAAAATAATAAGGTTAATTTTAGAAATAAACTAATAAAAAAATATGTGATGTATAATGTGTAGTATGTAGGCTTATGTGTTGCAAAGTTCTATTTCTAAACTTACTAACTACCATTGATTTTTTCTTCCCGACGCTTAATATCTTCTGACTTTGACATTGAAGATTTCACGAACGCACCTGACCATTGTATTCTTCTTGTTTACAAGCATTTAGAGGTATTCGAGATTGATAGATACAAAACAAGCTTTAATACAACCTATATGAATTTAACAAATCTTTCTTTATGATGAAATTGATAAGGGTAAAAAGAATTTTGCTAGGTACAACTAGCGTATACAACCATCGGCTAATGTTAGCATACTTTATTTTATTTACAAAACAAAAGAAAGAAAATAAGCCATCGGCTGAAAACTTTAGGATTTGATGCATGTTGTTTCTTCTCCACTCACTATGCCTACTGCCTCCAGAAGCTCCAAAAGCTCAGGAAGCTTCAGTGGCAATTTCAATTCCATAGCGCACCAATGCCTTTAGAAGATCCCGGCCACCAACAAGAAATTCACCTACAACTGCAATCCATTAACAACAAGTTCAATATCGACGATCTCGAATCCAACCACGCCATCATCTGAGAAGCCCCGCCATAGCGACAAACTATGATGGCAAGCCCAGTCATGGCCACGAAGTCGACCACACCTTAAAGGGCTATGTTAATAAAATATTTGTTAGTATTTTAAAATATAATGTTGTCTTTTTCTTCTTCTTCTTCTTCTTGTTTTTTTTTTTTTTTGCTCATCTCCTATGGTGGACTTTGCATTTCACAAAACATACTGATGCCTGATTTGATTCTCGGATCTTTTACACTGAAAGAGAACCAAAGGATGAAAAGGTAACCCTCGCCCTTAAAATTCACATCCTAATTATTTTATTTCTCAAAAAGAATCTATCAAAATAAGGAGTTATTTCATATTTCAATTTACACTCTATGAAAGAAAAACAATCAAATGTCCATCATCACCAAAGACAGATTATATTATTCCTATTTCTTTCCATGAACTGTTGGTATTTGGATAGCCAAAGGCAAATTCTAGACAATCTTCAATGCCCTCTTGTGAAGTTCATCATCTAAAGCAGATATCACATTTCTCTCATAGTCATCATCCACAAATATGGCAATGAAACAAGAGGCACTTGGAGACCATTAGCAATCTCATAAATCATATGAGCTACAACAAAGGATTATAGATCAATTATTGCCACTACCCCTTTCTCAAGTAATTGAAAAGCTGCCAAAGAAAATGGATTCAAAGGGAGGCAGAGATCTTCTTCAACTTCAAACACGGATATGAGGAAGGAACTTTTCACTTCGAACATGAAAAATAGAAAAATTGCAAATTTGAAGGGAAGGAGAAAATGGGGATTTCAGGGGAAGACAAAAGGAGAAGGGGGAAAGAGGATTTCGAAATGTTGTGCTTGGGAATGGGAGATTTTGGGGGAAATGAAGTTTTAAACGGCAACGTTTTCTCTATGCCATGAGGATACCGTTTACCCAATGGTTCTCCCAACTGGTTGTGTTTAACATTTTACGGATAGAAAGGGTTGGTCCAACAAGGATCCCTTCCTGTCCAGCCACCTTGCATGGTGCATATACATCATTCTCATTTTCACGAACAATTCATATTTGATAATAAAACATTCATTTGTCTCATTTAACATGCCTAGAAAAAAAAGACTTCAAAGTTAAATAAAAACTACCATGTCAATTATCTCTTAAAGAATAGTTATATAATTTAAAATAAAATATGATGTCCACCATAGGACCACGTGAGATATAAACAACTATTATTACATAAATAAAATTATAATGATACGTAACATCCTTTTTTAACATATAAAATAAGACAAGGTTTGCATTTGAAAAGTCAAATCTAATAACTGAAAGCCGACAGCAACCGCTTACAAAAATAAAAAAATAATGCCGACAGCCACCAATTAATCATAAAAAAGCTGTCTATCATAGGACCACGAGTCTTTCAAAAAGCTCATCGCAAAAGATATAATTATTTCAAGGATCTGGTACAGCCACAAATACCACCGAATATGCTATTTTATTTATTTATTATATATATGTTATAATATTTTTAAATATATTATTTTACAAAAATTTATAACATTATTTAAAAATATTTTTTTAATGATTAAATTAAAAAAAAAAATCGATGGACATTTTCGGTAGTTTATTTACGTGGAAATAGCTTTATCCTTATTCGATGGAAAGCCTGCGCCCAACCGCCAAGTGGCTTGCGTGCGGCCGTGGGTGCGGTCCAAGGTCTAACGCAAGGCGACGACTCCGGCTTCAAGTACGCCATGTGAGGGCACTTCAGAGGCAAAAAGAGTGAGGCCCCTACACGCTCGTCAGCGAGCAACTAGCAAGCCAAGACGCAGCCTGCCTGGTGGCCCTTCTTGGGAATGTTAATACGTGGAATTGTCTGGTACATCTCATCCTTCCCACCCTCCAATCCTAGAGTCTAGACCCTGCCCAGACCGAATCAGCAGCACCACACTGACTGTGGTGGCTTAAATTAAATTAAATTGGAAAATTATAGCCATGCCTATTCAGACCGTTATTCTAATTTGTAACCCTACTCTTTACCTCAATTCCTCCTTTGTCCCCACTCCCATTTCAAAGCTCTACGGTACCCCGCCTCCACCTCCACTTCCCCAGCGTCCTTCTCGCTTTCGAACTTGCTTCTCTGCTCTCTCAGGTCTGATTCGCAAATCTCTCCATGTTTGGATTGTTAGCGCCGATTCGCTTCTTCGGCTATCGACTCAGTTCTGATTTGTTTTCCGATTAGTTGGTGTTTGAAATGTGTTAGTGATTAGGGAATTTACCGGATTTGCCTGAAGGTTTAGCAAATATTTTTCTTTTCATATCATTTATTAATTTGATTACGTTGTTTGGATTTATATTTGAAGTCGGTGGTTCTGGATTTCATTAACTAAGTTCGTGGTTGCGGGTAGTAATTGATAATTATCCATGCTTTGTTCAAACCGATTAGTTTATGCAACTATCATATGATCCCCGCGAATAACCTCGATTCCCTTCGTTGTTTAGCTTGATTTTGGCTTGATTTTAAAGTTTCCTGGATTGCTAGGCTCAGGCTTGATCTTGTTTCCATACTGATATAGTTTAGCTTATATAAATTCCCTGTAGATGCCGTATGTCAAATCATCCTGAAGATTATTTTTCACTCGATTGCTATAAGCAAGTTGTGGAGGCAAGACCCCCTTGAAGTGCTCTACCCGCCCCCTGTTTTTTTTAATCTTGATAAGATCAAACTATTTATTTATTTTTACTTTTTACATCGTTAATCGTGACGTTATTGTTATTGTTTTATTTGTCCTCTTTTTCCTTTGTGGTTCTACCTCAACTTGGTCAAATTGTGAAAGCTTTTGGAGATTATTTGGTATGTGCTTTTTTATTAGAACCTTTCTAGGGATTATTCTGGCATATATGCTTTTGATTCCAAACTCATTCCGTTGGAATCATATATGGATCACTTGTTGCGTATGCTTTAGGGGCATCACATGGATCACTTTTGTTAGCTTTATCACATACCCAAGCATTGATTCCAATGTTGCCATTGTAACTTTTGCCTTGCTTTTGGTCTCTATTCTCGCCTTTGTTAAAACATTGTGTTGTTATGTAGTACTTGAGCACTTGTCTATGAACAATATTCTTGATTAGCTTCTTAAGGACAAACCTAGTAGGCATAAATTTGTCACATGGTTATCACCTTTAGTGGAGGCCACATTTTTTAAAGGGGATGATCTTATGATGTTCTTTTGGTTGTTTTCTTTTATGACCACAGACATGGATTCCACTGGCGGTCAAAGTCTCTACCCGTTGCATCGTTGCAAGACTCTTCACCTGGTTTGTGGAAAATTGTCCATTCTATTTGTTATTATTAGTGGAGAAGATTTATGGTTGTACGCTTGACACTTGTATGCATTATTTTTGGAGATTATTTATTGTCTTATTTATACTTTAAAAAGCATATTAGTCTTATCAAGCCATGTCTACAGGTAAGGCATGCCCAAGGGGTTCACAACGTGGAAGGGGAGAAAAACGATGATGCATACTTATCTTATGATCTTTTTGATGCACAACTAACTCCTCTTGGCTGGAAGCAGGTAGTTGCTGATTAATCATGTTCTAATTGTTAGTTCATTGCATCTATTTTGTCGATGAAGTATTCTGCTATGGAAACTTTTATATAACTAATTTTTAGGTAGAAAGCCATGCTCATCCTGTATTAACTTTATGTGCAACGGTCAAATAAAATAAGAATTATTCTGAAAGGAAACTGGATAAAACTTGTAAATTTTGTCGCACATAGGCTTGATTTCTAAACTTTCTTGTCCTACTTGTATCTTCTATCAGATATCATATCCTCCCATATAATAATAAAAGTGATGCCATGGAATGATTTCGTTGTGCCATGACAGGTTCATAATCTGCGTAAGCATGTTCAAGCATGTGGGATTTCCAAAAGCATTGACCTAGTCATTGTTTCCCCATTGTTAAGGTAAAAGTCACTGCAATTTTGTTGCCTCGTATTTTTTTTAATTTTTTTAATTTTTTTTTATCTGCTTAATGCTGTGCAAATGGTGCAGACCACCTCCACTAAGCTCACCACTGGATTCTGACGCAATGTACAACCATCATTATTACCGCTAGAATCAAGTGGTGAAGAATTAGTGTGGTTTCAGTGATCAGCTTCTCTAGGGTTATTTGTTTATGAGAGCTGTTTAACCGGTCATTATTAGGTCCAGGTTGTGCTTAAAAAATAAATCAAGGTCATTCTAGCACCAGTAGGCAGATTCTAAGAAATATTTTCAAGTAAAAACCCATTGCCTCAGGTTCATGACTCAAAGCCCTGAGATATATACATATGAACATATATATTTTTTTTTGATAAGTAACAGTCTTTATTGAATAGAAGGGAACTAGGCAATGCCCAAGTACATAGGAAGCATACAAAGTGAGACACCTAATTACATTCTAATATGTAACATATCTTGTTGTACATTTCCAGCCCTATGGCTAGTCAAATTTGTACGTGATATGTAAACCATCAAGATGCTTGTCTGGCTTCTAACTTGAATACTATGTATTTAAAAGTTCTGCCAACAGCCATAACCCCCCAATCTGAAACTAAAAATATCGATTTAGTGTACAAGCATGTATCCAGCCCTGTCTAAGCCATTTCTAAGTCCATCTCCAAGGTCTTTTAGGTATTCAGGCTTCATAACTTTTAAGATGCACGAAGAAATGATATGTAAAAAGCCAAAGGTCATTTAGTATTTTTAATCGTTTTCTGAATCTCTATTCCCTGCGGGGCTTTTGGTTTAGATGACTTGGCATGTTGCTCACCAAACAAATTGGGTCTCCATGTTTAAATTGCTTTAAATAGTTGTTTCTAATTTCATCTACTTATAAAAAAAAAAAATGCTTTAACTCTTAATTATAACTCATGGGTAACAATATTTCACTGCAGGACCATGCAAACAGCAGTTGGAGCCTTTGGTGGTGAAGCATACACAGATGGGGTAAATGTACCTCCTCTAATGGTTGCAAATACAGGGAACAGTGGCCATCCTGCAATTTCAAGTCTAAATTGCCCACCGTTTGTAGCAGTAGAGCTTTGCCGTGAACATTTGGTATGCCACATTACATATAATGGATATTCTAGGGCCCTTTTCTGCATGTATATTGGCATGCATGTATACAAAGTTATCGCATTTGTAATATACATCTTAGTACTTATCCAATTATTAACAAGAAGTGAATCAAAATTGCGGCAAATGATAGTCCCTCCCTTTTTTCCCATTAATTGGTTATTAGTTGTCATCTCAATTTGTACTTGTGTGTGTGTTTTCTTTTCACTACAGGGAGTTCATCCATGTGATAAGAGGCGAAGTATTAGGGAATATCGCCCACTTTTTCCTGCTATTGATTTTTCCCTGGTAAGTAAATTACCAGAATTGGGGCTTTATAATGCCAACGGGTGGCTTTGACGGTCATTTTCAAATGCTATTGACTTGTTTACCTGGTCTTCAATTCAATCATGTCTATTAATTATTCATGTTGTAATTCTTGTTCAGGTAGAAAATGATGATGACATTTTGTGGAAGCCTGACATTAGAGAGACGAATGAGGAAGTTGCTGATAGGGGACATAAGTTTTTGAAATGGTAACTGCCTTTTTCTTCCGTTTCTCAGAAAATTGAAGTTCTGTTAACCGAAGTAACAATCAACAAGCAATGCTTGTTGAGATTTTGTATGGCCAAAAAAGTTCCAAACTTTGGAATTGCCCGTCTTATAAAACTAAAGAAGCACTAACTTGTGCTCATGCACCTTAAAAATTACTTTATCGTGTTTGAGATCGGCCATGGGTTTTCAAACATGCTCTATCATTCGACAAAATTGGTTTATTAAAAGGAATATTCCGTTTTTTCTTATTAGCTGGCATGGTCGTCCCATGTCAATGGGATCTTGATCTTTCATGGATCCAAGCTCACCTTCTTTTAAAAGGAAAAGAAAAAATGCGATATTGTTTGTGTTCTACAGTGAGTCCCAATATGTAATCCATGCATGTTAGTGTGTTGCATACATATGAAGTCACTTGTGTAATATTATCTTTCTTTCTTTTTTCACTTAAAATATACGAGTGTTTTCAGATGTATGGATCAGTATTTGGGATGATTCCCTTACAATTGCAAATAAACTCTTGGTTATTGCTTATGAGATCAATTTTTCCACATGGTTCTTGTATATCCTTTCCACCTTTTATCCTGGTTGAGTGGGATTTCTGTAGACATTTTGATCCTTTTGCTTTCATGTGGTTGCAAGTATGGCCATGAACATGCCCCAAAATTATTTCTTTTCTTTTCGTTGTTTCTCAATTGGCCCAGGTTGTGGACACGTGAAGAGAAGGAGATTGCAATTGTCACCCACAGTGGATTCTTGTTTCATACCCTAAGCGCTTTTGGAAATGATCCAGTTGTTAAGAGTGAAATATGCACACAGTAAGTACTGCATTCACACACGCAAAAAAACATTTTAGTAGACGCATAATCGGGTTCTCGGGTTTAAAATATAATGCACCATGTTCGTGCAATCAGAAGTTGATGCCTTCTGCTGAATTTGCAATCTAGCCGTGTGATTCCCCCCCTTTTCTCTATTTTTTCTGATTTTCCCATTGCCTTTTCGTACATGAAAAATCTATGCTTATTCACTTGACGACATTTACATAAATTCATTTTGCATTTTTTTTTTATTACATTTCAGAATTAGAGACGCTTTCTTTCTAACATTTTCTTGCTAATCTCTTTGAGTTAAAAAAAAAAAAAAATCTAAAATTTTGAGTCATTTGTTGAGGATGAATCCTCAGAAACTTCTATTTATCTATTTGTTCACTTACTTAAATTTCTTGGTTAGATTCTCTATTCTGATGAGACATCCTCATGGTAGGCATTCTTGTCCCTTCACTAGTATGGTTTTACTTGTATGACTTGGATTGTGAATTCTATGATCATTCAAAGTAGATCTTATTTTCTAGAGCAATAATTTTCCCCTAGTTATCGAGATAGGGTTTAGGTGATATCATGGTCATACTTCATATCTCTGTCTCTCACAGGGGTTAACTACTTTGACCTTCGAACTCCCTCCATAAACCCTCTGCATACTTAATGGTTATAAAGATTTTTTACTAATACAATGTGATTGTGCAGTTTTGCCAATTGTGAGCTCCGTTCAATGGTCTTCATAGATAGGAGGTGAGCATATTCATTTTCAAAATGTAGTAGCATCCATAATCTAGCTTTATCATCATTCTGATTCTTTGTTTCTGCAGTATGGTGGGATCAGCTTCCTCGACGACTAACTATCCTGGAAAAATACCTCATGGACTTGATCTTCCCAGTGATCTTGCCACTGAGAAGCTTCCAGAGAATGGACTTGCAAACTAACTATAGCGTATAATAACAATAACCGAGAAGGAACAGACACAATACGTGTGATTTATGATTCAAGTATTTGTTGAGGCACTTCCATAGTTAATATATTTCTACAGAAGACGAGGCATCCATTTTTAGCAAGTTCGATGGCTCTGTTGGATGATTTCATGATTCTTTTTTCTTGGAATAGGTAGATCTAAAGCCTATACCAGAGTTGTCATGCCGATTCTTTTTCAGATGAAGATGTGAACACATTGGGTTTATTATACTTTATTTAGCTTTCTATGGGGGCCATGGAAGATTGATGTTTTTTACTTTGGAACGTGAACATACGGTGAGGTTTCTGTTTCAATATCATTTATTTGTTATGTAGTCTTTTATCGTTAAACGTTGAGCCTCCCTCACTCCCTTGATGATTTTTTTGTTTTTTCAAAGTGACACTGTTCTTCCTTGGTTTCCACTTGAATGGATGGCATGTTATGTCGATCTTGGACTTGTTTGGACACTAAGAATATTTTAAAATATATGTAAATAGTAATGATATGATGTATAAATAGGAATAAAATGTTTTGAGTTAAAAATGTTTTATTGGATTTTGAAAATTTTGAATAAAAATATTTTAAAGTTAAAAAATTTTTTGAATATAATTTTTTAATATTTTATTGTTTTGAAATTTGTATATTTTTAGTGTTTTGATTGGGAGTTTAACATTTGAAATTGAAAATTGTTTTGTATTTGAGTGTTGTTTAGATGTTAAAGATGAAATGAAAAGTCTTATCTCATTTTAACATTCAAATGAGGTCTTAGACCTTGTTTTGATATATGAAGCATCTACACTCATTTTATCTCATCTTATATAATAATTATAATTTTTTTAAATTTTTAAATAAAATATAATAAACAATTCAACTTTTTAAATTTAAGTATAAAAATAATATTAAAAAGTAATATTATAATAATATTTTATTCATTTTAACTTCTATCTTATCTCGATTTACTATTCACACCATCCCCCGTCTCAACCCTTAGGGTGTTTGAAGGCTAAGTTGCGAAACCACGCAAAGCGGGTAAAATTCAAGACTGGATGTTCTTCGGTCCAAGGGTCCCCGCAAGCTAAGGGGCTTTAGGCTTCGGGAAAGGCCCTTTATCGAAGCCCATAGAGCCCATGTCGCTAAAAGTATCGATAAGACAAAACTAAACAAGATCGAAAAAGAAATACCCATAATCTGTGCTTAACATCAACTTTGACGATCTGTGATGTTCGTTTGGCAGAAATTGTTTATGAGAGGCGAGCATCTAAACTCAAATTTTCCTTAATGCAGTGAGCAAAATATGTAATTCAACAAAGACGGAATGGGGACAAATAATTAATCATTAATCAATGAATAAACGTTTTCCACACTTTTTTTTTTTTTTCCACACCTTTCCCACGCGTTTTTTTGTTTTTTGGTTTCTGAGCAAACCTTTCCCACACTGCTTGTGAACAAATAAATTTACCTTAGCGATTGATTTTCAGCCAATGAAAACCAACTTATTTGACAGTTTAACTGAGGATTGACTGTTATCCAGATCCCCTAAGCGCATAAATCACATACCCCAGTAACATAGAAAGTAGAATGAAGAGAACAGCACCCATGATGCTGACACTATCCGACTTAGTAGGTTCTGTTCTACTTCCCTCCTCCATGTCATCTCCAAAAGGAAAGCTAGATGCTGAATAAAACGGAGCTGCCACATCCCAGAAGGACTTAGTGACCAGAGATGGGGCTTCTATTTCAGGTTTTAATATCGTTGAAGCATCAGTTGGACCTTCCATGGACATCAACTCAACACAATGATCTTTTAGAACCTACGTGAAAAGAGAAAGGAGTAAGAATAAATAAACTTTGGGGGCAGGGAGGACCGAATTATGAGAGCAACATATAATACGTGTCTCCTCAGAAAGAGCAGTCTATTTTGCAAGAAGGTACAATTTTCAAGGCCGTTAGAACATGAAAAAAACATTTCTCTGGTTCAATGTAAAAAGTTTTATCGCAGATGTGCATGATTAGGAGGTGATCTATACTAGAGTCATTTACTAAAAATCAAGGTGACTTGTGGAAACAGATCCAAGGAAGAATTTCATTATTTAGCCTTAGAAAGGTTCCCACCCCCTTCCCAACAAAAAAATATTATTTTCTTTCCATTGAAAGAAAGCACGTAACCAGATATTCTAGTCATTGAGTCAGATGTGCGCACCTCAAGAGTCTCAGATGGCTGTAGGTAGTCACATATGTAGGTGCCTGCCAACCAAGGAACAAATACTCTTCGAGGAAATGAAAGACTGCATTCTTTTCTGCTCTTGACCATATCATAAAAGATATGGTAGGTGGACAGATCATGTTCCAGAAAACATGGAAATAAGTATAGCTGAAGAATGACGCCTCAAATACAATGATAAACTTCAAGCTTGTGCTTCACAAAAGATAGATTAGCCTGCTAAAAGCCAACTAATAGTGGAGGGAAATAAGAAGTTTCAATTAATCATAACTACCTTTATAACTTACCAACTATATTTGAGTTATTCCTTTTCCTGATGTGGGACTATGGTGTTTAAAAATTTCCCCTTTAATTCCTCTCGTCCTCAATAGGACTATGCCATGCAATGCTCCAACATCACATGACTGGCCTTGCTAGGTGGATCAACTACCATATGTGTCAACCCATAGAAAGGATTAGCCACATCTGCACTATAACCGTAAAAAGACTAATCAATTTGAAGTTTTCCTAGAATCAATTATGAAGCTCAGTTTCACCTATAACTTGTTCACTTTAGGGAGTTATTAGTTTTCCTACCGAGGTACTAGGGTGTTGCATTGAGCAACACAACTCACAAAAATTGATGAAACTGAGAGTACACAAGCATTGATTCACCAACGATGAAGAAACAAATAAACACAAATATACAACTAACAAACCTTAAGAAGTGCAGGACAAGCTGCGAAACAGGTTTATTAGTTGATATCCCATCACTTGCTTCTGGGCTAGCATCATCTTTTGGTCCCACATCTCCATATGCCTCATCACAGATGATATCTAATCTACTTTGCAGACTCATGATGATATCCATCTACATACAAAAACGCAACCAAAGATCGCACAGGACAGTGAGGAACAACTATAAGTTACTCATGAGAGCAAGACTAGCACAGACTCCAGCAGGAATATACAGAAGGAAAAAGAATAACAATACAAAACAAAAGCTCAAGCATTGACATTTCATTGGCACTACAAAATCACCTAGCCTGATGAATAAAAATACAGAATATCACTGTAAAATAAGATAGAGAGCCCGAACTTGATTATTGAATACCTTTATGTCAGACACAGCTTGTGAAATTGGTTCTTTTGAGTTCAAGTATGCAAAAGAACACACTGATCCATTGAAGACAAGAACACCGAGGGCATCTTTTCTGCTGCACGCTTTACAACATGTAAACAAATAATTAAATATAAGATTTATAATGCAGAACAATGGAAATATCTAAAAAAAATAACCTGGTCAATAGTAGAAAAAGAGAAAGAAAAGAAAAGAAAAGGAAGTGCCGACACACCTTCTGCATTTGAGTCTTTCATGAATGGTAGAAGCAATTCAACTTCATGCACACCATCCAACGTGCAAGGTTCGTCACCAACCACCTAGAATTGTATGGAAGACCCACATACAAAAAATAAAATAAAAATAAAAAACCGATATCGCTGGAATCCACTAACAAAATGAGTTCCTCAGAAAACTTTGGGAAACTATAGAAAAGTAAAAAAGAGCCTTTTTTTTTTTTTTGAAATATTTACCACCATAAGATCTAATAAATCTTTCTATTTTATATACTGGACACTTGTTGACAATTATTTTTAACAAATGAAGCCAAAGCCATGGTTTTATGCAACTGACAACTTTGATGAGGGCACCATTCATCTATATGAGATATAATGGCAATCCATTGTATTGCACAGATGTCAATATACTGTGTGCGTGTGTATAGATACAGGCAAACAGACAGAGATATATAGATAGACGGATAAACAGATATGGTATATCATAGTCTCTCTTACCAAATTACCATCAATGATCGCCTTTGCATCTTTCAGCTCTTTAGCATGATGAGAAATTCCTTGTCGAAGAACATCCCTCAATGTTTGCACATTTGATGCACTTTCATGACATATGGGCAAGCTGGGAAAAGAAAGCCTCACTTATTAGAGATGACGTGATAAAATATTTGGTTCCTGCCATGACTCGCATAAAAAAACCGTCCTTTTTTTTTCGTAATAATTTCACTACAAAGCACCAAAAATAATGTTGAAAAATTATAAGTGGACTATGGTATGACAGTATGATTGCCTGGTATTTTAGACCAAGAGGTGCACAGAGATGCTTATATGATCAGTCTAGCAGTCAGCTTAGCTTACATGCAGAAAGAAATTGGTCAGACATGACTCGTATATAGCCAACTTGATGACACCTTTTTGAAGGTTCAAGAAGAAGATAAAATGTTCAAGATGGATTATAATCAAACTTTTTTTTTTTTTTTTATAAGTAATATAATCAAACCTTGATTAGATATTGGCTTAGTTTTGGGGTGATTTATCTGTTCACAACTGACTTCAATATTAACAATATTTGTTTCCTCATCATTATCCCTGACATAGCACATCATCTCATTTTTGTATACAATGGTGTCTTTACACTGTTTGGCATTATTGTAAACAGTATAACAATATATGAATATACAAACAGAAAACATCGATTTTCAAAGTTTTGGAAGACAATATGGGCAATCAAATACGAAAAATCATTAACCAAGCAGTTAGATGTGGAAGACCACTGACTATGCAAATGATACATGATACCTAAGGTTAAAATTATAGGTGCACTTGAAAGTCTGAAGAGAAGTTAGGACCCTTCCCATTTTGAAATCACAGGGTCGTAGGCTGCTTGATGTAATATTTGAAGTCCACGTGCAATTTCGACATGTCCATCTACACAGATAAACTCTTTAGTCAGCATGAAAACCACCTGAAAAACTAATTAAGATGGTACAATTAGGAAGAGGAAAAAAAATATTAAGTTAGATGAGTTATATACCTCATTGGACTGTAACAAATGTGAATGAGCAGTCTTTCCTCCCGATCAGTTTCCAGTACGGGTGTTGCTTCCGCAACTCCCTTTATGGTCTGCAAGAGCTGTTTCATTATAAGTTATTAAGCTAGGAAACATCACTACTGAGACGGGATACAAATACTATAAAATTTAAATGTGGTGATGAGACAATCCCTGCAATCTGATGGGAGCACACAGCCACAAATATTATAAACATCTAGTTAAAAGACAAATAACACGCATAAAAAAAAAGTTTATCACGTATCTAGTTCTACGAAAAAACAAGGCTCGCATATAATAAGGCCACATCATGACAACTTTCTTGTTTATATTATGATGACCCAATTCTCATCGTACACATTTACATAAATGCCATGCAACGATCATCTGTATAAAAGCATCGGCATTGGTTTATTTATATGTAAATGCAAAATCACATGTTTTGGAAATTGTTTTTGCCATTCAAGAAAGACTCCCACATTGGATTATGCATCTTTAAGCCAAAATAATTAATAAAATAATTTATTATTATTATTATTAATTTGTTTTCCTAATTTGTTTTTGTTTTTGTTTTTATATTTATTTTGCAATTTGCAGTGAAGGAGAGCTCTCAGGAAAAAATAATCCCGTTGGTGGAGAGAGAGAGAGGAAGGAGAGAGAAAAAATTTAATAAAATAGTATTTGTAAAGTGAACAATGCATTGGAAAGATGTATAGGCAAGATGTATTGGCACCGTTTATAACTATAAAAATATTTACATATGCATAATCCAATGTAATCAATTTAATGGTCTAGTTATGCGAATATGTGTTTGTATTTGCATATAGATAAACTAATACCAATGCTCACGGCGACATCTCTACCACAAGAAGCAGTCCAGCAGCTCCTCATATAGGAGTTCTTCTACATAACCATCTAGTTGAATGAGAAAAAAATAAAAATTGAAAGAGGGAAAGAAATACCTGATAAAGCATTATAGTTGAATTTTTAAAAGCATCACTGCTCACCCATATATAGATGCCAACCACCCCCACTCCACCCACTAGCATTCTAGCTACCTAAGAAACCGAAATAAGAGCCAAAAGCAAAGCTAAGAAAAATCGTATTCGATTAACAAAATAGTAAATATTAATAAATTCAAACAGAGCAATGTGGTTCAGATTTCTATATATCTATACAGTCTATACACGTTGCTCGAATGTTAAACCTGGCGAGCGTGTTCGGCGACCCAATCGTCATCGATAAACAGAGAGGAGACTTCGGCAGCCTGGGATCTGGATTTAGTTCCCTTTTCCTTGTCGTCCTTGACGGACTCGAGGAGTGAACACGCGGCCTCTCCCGCGTCGTTGGGTGGTGTTGGAACCAAATCGAAGACGAAACCCCGATCTAAAGGCGAGCTCAGCTTGCCTACTACGAGACCCAACTGCGATAAACAAAACACATACTCAAACTCATCCATTTCAAACGATCTGCTCCGTACAATATCCATCCATGCATGCATACAAATTGAGAGAGAGAGAGAGAGAGAGAGAGAGAGAGAGAGAGAGAGAGAGAGAGAGAATACCTGAACGGGGAGACCAGATTGGCTGAGACGATCCTCAATCAATTTGAGTTGGCTTTCTTCTCCAACCACCGCTTTCACCATTTTGACAGGCTGAATTTTTCTTCGTTTGCTTCTTAGACCGAAGCGAAACGCTGCGTGATAAATCTTCCTTTTTCTTTCTTTCCGTCCGTCTTTCGTTTTACAGGTTGGCCGGTTGGCCATGACTTATTTTGCTGAATTTTTAAGAAAAGATATACAGTGATGATTCGGTCAAAGGATATCGTAAAGACTATTTCAAGGGTTCTAATGTTCTATAATACACAATATTTATATATTTATAAGATTTCAATTTTAAAATATATATTTTAAATTAAATTATAAAAAAAATTAAAATAGAATTATTATAATAATTATATAATGAATTACATATATAACATTCATTTCTGTTAATTAAAATATAAAAAATTAAAAATGTTGAAAGTTTTGAAAAAATATTTG
This sequence comes from Carya illinoinensis, assembly GCF_018687715.1. Taxonomy (NCBI): domain Eukaryota; kingdom Viridiplantae; phylum Streptophyta; class Magnoliopsida; order Fagales; family Juglandaceae; genus Carya; species Carya illinoinensis. The sequence goes on from NC_056758.1 coordinate 36,337,376, forward strand.
ATTGCCAAACAGGCCTTAAAAAAATGAGATTTAAATACAAAGACACGTGGCTCGAATGTTATCTCTGGCGACGCAATCGTCATCGATAAACAGAGAGGAAAATTAATCACGACCCGAAAAGATGGGTCCCCTCCCCATTACCTCTATTCCAGCTCGTGAAAAAATTCTCCCCCAACTGCGCCGTTTTCCTTTTCCCTTGTCCTTTACTCCTATAGCCCCTAGACTATCCCAAAAATGGCTTCGGAGCCCCAACTACTTCAAACCCTAGGCTTAGTTTCCCTCTAAAACCCAGCCAAATCCTCTCCATTCCGTTCCCCGTTTCGAGCCAGGGAGATGGACAATTACTCCTACTCGTCTTACCCTGATTCGGGAAATTCCTCTCCTCGGTCCCGCGAAATCGAGTGCGAAACCCCGTCATGGGATGAGCCGTCAACGCCTGCTTCTGTGCACTACAAAGTGAAATTTATGTGCAGCTACGGCGGCAAAATCCAGCCCAGGCCCTACGACAACCAGCTCGCCTATGTTGGTGGCGAGACCAAGATCCTAGCCGTCGATCGTACCGTTAAATTCTCTACAATCAAATCCAAGCTCTCCTCCCTGATACCTGACGCCGATGCTGTTTGCTTCAAGTATCAGCTCCCTGGTGAAGATCTAGACGCTTTGATCTCAGTCACCAACGATGAGGATCTCGAGCACATGATGCTGGAATACGACCGCTTGTACCGGGCATCCGCTAAGCCCGCCAGGCTAAGGTTATTTCTCTTTAATGTAAACAATTCTGTTCTCACACCAGCTACGGATCCGACGAGCTTCGGCTCTGCGAACCTCCAGCAACAGCAGCAGACCAAATCGGAGCGGCAGTGGTTCGTTGACGCTTTGAATTCCGTGCAGATCGACGGTTCCTCACCCCCGGCGAATCCTGATTTTCTGTCTGGATTGGACAAGGGGTTGCTCCCTGCGACGAAGTTGCAGGATTCGGCTCCTGTGCCGACGGTTCCTGACGCGCTGACGAAGGATGTATCGGCCGGATCGGACTGTGGATCGGAGGACCGACATCAGATTGGAGAACCGGCGGTGTCTCCGACGGCGATCCAAAGGCAATTCCAAGACCTGCAGAGGTTGCATATTGCTGCCAACTACGAGCAAAACATATTTCAAATTAAAAGCGACGAGGGAAACCCTAGGGCCTACGCT